>NC_084985.1:4655536-4799008 GCF_963691925.1 Scomber scombrus
AGAACAACCTGGTCTCTAGCTTTGCACCCTGTTATTACTGCCTTCACCCACACAAGCAGCACTGGTGTCTGTGTGTATGAGGGAATAGAGATCAGCACATCATCAACATCTGCTGAGGCCTTCCATCACCAAAGGAGTGAAATAGTACACAACATCACTGCGTGCATCGGTCAGCGTTTCTCTTCATCCTCCACAGATCCTGCGCTCCTGGCCGCTGAGGTCTTCGACCCTGTTGACATGCCGGCTGAAGATAACATCAGCTATTAAGTAGTAAGGAGACAGTTAGCTGCTTAAGCTTTGTGAGCATTTCGAGCCACCTCTCACCGGTAACGGCTGCAATGAGGTAGAGATTGAGAGGGAGTGGTTTGAAAGCCAAATATGACATTGTGTGGCACCACAAGAGGGAGGCCTTCCTTGTATTATGGCAGAAAAAAAAGGAGAGAAACCCCAACTAACTCTTGTCAGGATAATCCTGATATTTCCTGTTTCAGTGTCTTAAGTGGAGCAGCAGTTTTCCACAATGAAAAGGCAACATGTGCTTCAGGCTGAAAATCTGGACCATTGATGATCTCCTTTTTAATCAAATCCCAGGCCTGTGCCTCTTTTGCATATGAGAGCAAGGAGGCGGTGGCAAGATGGTGGGAAGCGGTCCTCTTGAGAAAGACACCAAACACTCGACCATGAGCCAAGTTTGAACTTCAACCCTAAGCAACATAAAGATCGACCTACTCCACTTATCTCCCTCATCTCCATCCTCAAGTGACGATCAGTCCGATTAAAGCCCCTCTCACACACACAGTATTGAATTATTATAACACTCTGTTTAATGCTCTGTTAGTCCCACTAAGACCAAACATGGGCTATAGCACACTGACCTGAATATTTAGATGATCCCCACTTGTTCAAATACAATTTCCAGGATAAAATATTGTCATATATTAAAGCCAACATGCCAAATTCATAGCAAAAATGTCAGTTTGAATTTAAAGGACCAGTGTGTGGGATATAGTGGCATCTAGTGGTGAAGTTGTAGATTGCACCCAATGAATACCCTTCCACCTCCCCTTCCAAGCGTGCAGGAGAACCTACTGTGGCGGAAAAAAAACATTTCGAAATAGAAGAAAGTCCCTCTCTAGAGCTAGTGTTTGGTTTGTCCATTCTGGGCTACTGTAGAAATATGCCGGGCTCCATAAAAGAGGACCTGCTCGAAAACACTACAATTCTTATTCTCAGGTGATTACACACTAATAAAAACATACTTATGACTATTATATTCCATTTCTGCCTAGTCTGTTCTGCTAAATGCCACTAAACTCTACAGACTTGCACCTTGAACAGAAATATCAACGGCATAGAAATGAAAAAGTAAAGTGTAAGAAGTTGTGATGGTTTGATAATGAAACTACAAACTAAGACATTACGGTGTAATTTGCATGCAGCGAGCAGTAAGGATAATTATCTCAATCATTTGGTGCAATAGTTACGTGCATCTACCGGTAAATAAGCAATAAACAAAGAGAGAAAAAAAATTCAAAAACACACACCCATACACACTGTCCCGCGGTGATTGAAATATACAACCTCTCAAATAGTCTTTCCAGACGCCCACTTACCAACATTCCTCGACGGCAGTCCTGCGGTAAACAAAGCCATCATCTTCCATTAGCATCCTGTTGACCTGTTCAAATCTGATATTAATCAGGCGGTGATTATGTGATCAAGTGAAGAGTGCACTCCTGCCAAAATATCAATGTAAAACTAAATCCACTCACCGCTCCTTTGGGGGTGTTTTCAGGGTTGTTTTCCAAAAATGTTATCTGAGTCAACATTATCGACCGTGAGTGTAATTTTCTGTCCAGATTTGCTGACTTTGTATTTTCATATTTCCCCAGATATGCTTTGTTTTGCATTAATGCTCCTGTTGTCTTCGAGTCAAGGAAGGGAGGGAGGGAGGAAGGGAGGAAGGAGGAACGAAAGGAGGAAGGAAGGGAGGACAAAGGAAGGAAAGGAGGGAGGGAGGGAGGGAAGAAGGGGAGAAT
Organism: Scomber scombrus; assembly: GCF_963691925.1. Taxonomy (NCBI): domain Eukaryota; kingdom Metazoa; phylum Chordata; class Actinopteri; order Scombriformes; family Scombridae; genus Scomber; species Scomber scombrus. Next base: position 4,657,576 of record NC_084985.1, read on the forward strand.
AAGGAAGGAAAGGAGGAAGGAAGGGAGGGCAAAGGAAGGAAAGGAGGGAGGGAAGGAGGGAAGAAGGGGAGAAGAAGGAAAGAAAGGAGGGAAGGAAGAGGGAAGGGAGGAATGAATAATGAAGGAAAGGAGGGAGGAAGGAAGGAGGGAAGGAAAGAAGGGAGGAAAGGAAAGGAAAGGAAGGAAGGAAGGACGGAGGAAAGAAGGAAGGAGGGAGGGAGGGAGAAAGGAAAAGAGGAAGGAAGGTATGGGGAGGAAAGAAAGAGAGAAGGAGGGAGGTAGGAAAGAAGGAAGGAAGGAAGGTAGGGGGGAGGAAAGAAAGAGAGAAGGAAGGGAGGAAGGAAGGAATGAAGGAGGGAGGGAGGAAGGAAGGACAGAAGGAAGGGAGGTAAGAGAGAAGGAAGGAAGGGAGGAAAGAAGGAACAGTCAAAACAGACCCGGGAGGACGACACGAAGGTTAAGGGACCTGTGGGGGGGAATATAAGTAATAGTGAGAAAATATTTCAAACTGATGATGATGAAAATGATGACGGCTTTCATCAAGCAATTAAAACACTTTTGTTCTCTTTGAGTGTTTTTCTTTTCTTCCTCAGAGCAGAATAAACCCTTTCTGAAAAAGTATCTGTAATCCAATTTGATTACAGTCACCATTTTTCCATTTTTCATGTAATCACATTAGATGTGATCCAGTGCTCACCGACGCTGAGAGCTGATTCTGTTTCACTGATGATTCAAAAGCCTCTCATGTTCCTCTCAATACGAGTGGAGAGGCACAACAGTGGAGAGGTGACACATCCCTTTATTCTTCTCTTTTTTAAATCGCAGCAATTAGTTTAATTTAATAGCATTTATTTATTTATTAATTAAAATGAAAAGTCAGGGATTTCCATAATGTTATTTTAATTTATTTAGTCTTAACCTGTGTGTGTAAATCCTTTTTAACCTTCCTGTCGTCCTCCCGTCTGTTTTGACTGTTCCTTCTTTCCTCCCTTCCTTCCGTCCGTCTGTCCTTCCTCCCTCCCTCCCTCCTTCTTTCCTTCCTTCCCTCCCTCCTTCTTTCCTCCTCCCTCCTTCTCTCTTTCTTTCCTCCCACCTACCTTCCTCACTTCCTTCTTTCCTTTCTCCCTCCCTCCTTCCTTCTTTCCCCCCTCCCTCCTACCCTCCTTCCAACTTCTTTCCTCCTTCCTTCCTTCCCTTCCTTCCTCCCTTCCATTCTTCCTTCTTTCCTCCCTTCCATCCTTCCTTCTTTCCTCCCTTCCATCCTTCCTTCCTTCCTTCCTTCTTCCTCCCTTCCTTCCTTGACTCGAGGGCAACAGGAGGGTTAAGGGACAGGGTTTTTCATGCAATTCATTTAAAAAGGTACATTACAATCCACTAATGTATCTTGATATTTGGGGTAAAACTGAGCCCTTAAAATATATTTGAATTCCAAATTAAGAATATTTCAGATGCATACCACGTACAAAAGTCTGACCTATCGTGTTATTGATCAGAATATTAGATCAAACGCCTCTCACCTGGATTCACATGATGTATTTTCTGGAGAGAGTACCTGTTACAGTTGCACACAGCAGTCAGCCTCCAACCTGGATTAGAAACGTAAGACCAAAAAAAATAAGAAAAAAAAGAATAAGAAATAGATCCCCGAGCTCCCTTTGCCTTCTATTATTAATTCTTTCCTAGGCCTCTCCCAAGGCTTCAAAAATCCTTCTTTTTCTCTGAAGTAATTTTTGGTTTCATGAAGGCACATTTTCTCTATGCATGCTCTTTTGTTTAACATGCTAACAGCAGCAAGTCCACGCTGCCTCACATAAAGTTTATACACAGCCTTTCCCAAGCTTCAGGCAGATGCTTTTCTATCAGCATGTCAGAAAACTCCAAAAAACTGCATCTGGAAGTGAAACACAGTACAGTGCATGCTCAAATGTTATCCTCTGAGTTACAGAATTAGTGCCTTACATCTCTATTGCATCATCATCACCACATGCAAAAAAAATAAAAAATAAAAATTCTAGGTCAGCTGCTGCTTTTCAAGTTAGGACACACTGGTAAAAACTATTTATATACATGCTGTAATAGAGTCATTACACTGATACTGGCCTGCAAAATATATATAAAGTCCAAACATCATCATTGGGATGGAGGGAATAGATTCTGGGCATTTATCCATTTACACTGTATTAAACGTCTTGGGTCAGCAACAAGTTCAATCTTTCAGGAGCTGAGGGGGAAATTTGTGTTTTAACACAATATATACTGTTATATAGGAATTGTGTTTGCAAACTTTATTCTTTTTGGTTTGTCTGCTAGTGTGTAAAGATCAAAAGAAGCATCAACAGCAGATATTTGCATGTAATTGTTATATTAACTCTGCAAAAATCTCCATCTTATCAGGTCTTGTCTGTGTATAGTTGAGTCCTAAAAACTCCGAAAATGGTCAAATCAATAAAATATACCAAGCTTTTTCTAAGTTTCTTAATATCAGTGTCTCTATTGTAAAAAGCAAAAAGGAACTTTATTTTAGGAAAGATTGATGGCTCATATGCAACAGGTTACAGCATTGTTGTTAGTGTATTTAACAAGAGAAATAAAATAACATGTGTTGAGACAGTAGTGAAGAAGTAAAAAGCAGTTCTATACTAAAACAATGTAATAAAAAAGGTAAATAGTGGCTGTACAGGTTAATGTATGCAATAAAAGGAAAGTTGATTTGTATCTGAAACAAGTTAAAATATTCGTACTTGCTATAAAAATCTGACTTTTTAAAGACTCAAATTACAGATATTCCTTATTACATTTAAACTAGTCTAGGGATTGTATTGCAATAATGTAGATCCTGAAAATGAAAAGAACATTTTATATTGAGTTTAATATAAAATTAGATTTATAGTGTAATGCGTGATATACTGTACTGTACTGGAGGGCTGCTGCAGTGGCGATATGACACCAGAGGGTGGCAGCACTGTGCTGCAGAGACACCAGAAGTAGGAACACTGGACTGTCATTTCCTGTGGTCTGATTAATTTAGGAGTGTGTGTGTGTGTGTGTGTGTGTGTGTGTGTGTGTGTGTGTGTGTGTGTGTGTGTTTGTGTGTGTGTGTGTGTGTGTGTGTGTGTGAGAGAGAGAGACATACACACTCCATAACTTTGAGACACTCTCGAATACACAAAAGCAAGTGCATAGTTGTTCTCACATCACATCCAACTTTCTGCCACCTGCGCTCGCTTCCTTTCACACAAACACACACACACACACTTGTATATTTATTCCCCCGTGTGTGTGTGTGTGTATGTGATGTCTATACTGTTTGAGCAGGTGTGCCACGATGCATGCAGCTCCATTCATACATATTCCTGCACACTGGAGCCTGCAACATGAATACATAAACTCACAGTGAAGCCCTGCAGCAGGATTGATATGTTACAGGAAGTCTGCTCTCATGTGTCACACACACACACACACACACAGCACATCAGTGTGAGTGACTTTTTACACTCTGACACGTTCACATCTGTAGTACACACACACACACACACACACCTCTCTCTTCCTCTCTGTGTCACTCACCTTCTCTCTAACAGATGGGGTGATGCGATGGGGCCGTTGCCAGATTTGGCTTCCAAGCTGATGCCTGACAATCTGATATGTGACAAAGAGGAGAAATACAGCGAGGAAGGTGGTGACGGACAACAGAGAATGACAGAGCAAAGGAGTGATAGATTAATATGATGACAGGAAGAGAAATAGAAGAAGAAGAAGACCATTTTAAAATAGAGTCTGGCCTTCAGATAGCTGCCTGCAAAGTAGCCGATTTCCTTTCAGTTACTGAAGTTGTTTTGACTGATATTGCGAGCCGATTAAACCACGGTTTGGGTTTTAAAATAGTTAAAGTTGCTATGAACTATATTTTCCATTATAACAATGTCTGAGCTGTCAGCGTGTAATGTTTTGGCCGTGGCTCATAGTGATGAACCTACAGAGAATTATCAGCGACTCTGCAGCTCCCCTCGGCTTTACGGAGCTTTTATAGAGTTTCAGCTCATTTTTCTAACTGTGCAGCTGCAACTTTACTGTTTTTGGTTCACTCTCAGAGCTCTCGCAGCGTCGTTTTATGAGAAAAAGCTCTAAAAAGCCTCGTTGTACACTTGCATTGTACCTGCTAAGACACCAAACAGCAAACAGACACAGTTAGCTGTAGACTAGCTGGTGAACATAGTGGAGCATTTAGCAGCTAAAGAGCCAGATATTTCCCTCAGGAGTTTATAGATGTAAAACAGAGCTAAAAGAGAGAGAATATTGGACTTAAAATCTTATGACATGAGATTTGCTCTTGCAGGGAATGGAAATAGTTCTAACAATCCTGTTTTTCTTCATGTTACACTGTGCTTTCAATGTCTAACTTTCTCCATAAACTGCTCCGAAAAAGATGAAATGGTTCTCAGACAGTTAGTTGATGATATGCAATATATTTTAATGAACTGTGTGAACTTATTGTCCTGTTTGCAACCACACTAACTAGCTTGCTAACTGATGTTTAAGCTTGCTAGCTCGGTGCCTTAACTGTAATGATGCACAATCAAGGAGGATGTCAACAATGAGAAAATCGAGTGAATTTCTGACTTCCATGTATGTGAGTTAGATTTATATGTATTTGTATTTCTTATGATTCATATTCTGCTTTTACTGAACTAGAACCAATACCTGCATCACCAACCCTAGATCCGTGATAGTTCAATAAACATTTAAATGACAAAAAAGCAACACAAAAAACAATGTGAAGATATTAAGCTTAGGAGAGATCTTTTTGATTTGCTAATGCTAACCCAGCTGCTAGTGTGTGAACTGTTAGCTCGCCAGCTGGTAGTTCACCTGAAAGCACCTAATCCTTTTATTGCTGTGCCACTTTCTGGGTGTAACTGGACATTTATCCCTGCTGTTGTCCTCCTGTCAAGGAAGGAAGGGAGGAAAGGAGGAGAAAGGAAGGAAAGGAGGGAAGAAGGAAGGAAGGTAGGAAGAAGGAAGGAAAGGAGGAAGGAAGGAAGGAAGGAAGGAAGGAAGGAAGGAAAGGAGGGAGGGAGGGAGGAAGGAAGGGCGGGAGGGAGGGAGGGAGGGAGGGAGGGAAGGAAGGAAGGAAGGGAGGAAGAAGGAAGGGAGGAAGAAGGAAGGAAAGGAGGGAGGAAGGAAGGTAGGAAGGAAGGAAAGGAAGGAAAGGAGTAAGGAGGGAGGTAGGAAGGAAGGAAGGAAGGAAGGAAGGACGGAAGGAAGGAAGGAAGGAAGGAAGGAAGGAAGGAAAGGAGTAAGATGGAAGGAAGGAAGGAAGGAAGGACAGAGGAAAGAAGGAAGGAGGGAGGTAGGAAGGGAGGAAATGAAAGAAGTAAAAGAGGAAGGCAAGAAGGAAGGAAATAAATGTCATGTAAACTGGACTAATATTGATGATTACCAACCTGTAACATAACTGTGATAACTTTATGATACCAAATGATACTAAAGGTCTATCCAGGTTGACTTTTCATCTTCTTAAAGAGTCATCTAATATATTAACTTTCTGTTTTTTCACGATTTTCACACCAGTGTTCGTACATACTGTTCTGACATCCAAAGATAATCCGGTGCAAAACAAAGCAAATCTAGAGAGCCACAGTTTGAGATTTATACTGATGGGATGTTTGTCTTATGCAGCTTTAAAAGGAAAGAAAGGTCGAAAAAAGGAAAGATGGATTGAAGGAGATAAAGAAACGAGGTAGGAATGGGAGAAATGAGACAGAGGGTGTTGTTTGATGTTCGCCGCTGATGGTTCCAAGAGGCTCCAGACACATTACAGAGATGATGAAAAACACAGAGAGGAGGCCGAGTACAGACAGATGGAGCGAGGAAGTGAAAGAGTCACCACATGGGAGAGAGGCCAGAGTGTCCTGACAGACCCAAACGTCTCAGATTCGCTCGATGACTTGTTGTTTTTTAAACTATTTGATTAACTTTTCGACACTAAAGTATAAAGTCATTGTGGTTTTTTAGAGAGTCCTTATGTTATTTAACCTTCGTGTCGTCCTCCCGGGTCAAATTGACCCCGTCTGTTTAGACTGTTCCTTTTTTCCTCCCTCTTTCTTTCCTTCTTTCCTCCCTCCTTTCCTTCCTTCTGTCCTTCTTCCCTCCCTCCTTCTCTCACTCTTTCCTTCCTCTCCCTTTCATCCCTCCCTCCTCCCTTCCTTCCTCTTTCCCTTCTTTCTTCCCCCCTTCCTTCCTCCCTCTTTTCCTTCCTTCTTCCTTACTTCCTTCCGTCCTTCTTCCCTCCCTCCTTCTCTTTCTTTCCTTCCTTCCTCCCTCCCTCCTTCTATCCTTCCTTCCTTTCCTCCCTCCCTCCTTCTCTATTTCTTTCCTCCCTCCTTTCTTCCTCCCTCCTTTCCTTCCTTCTTCCTCCCTTCCTTCCTTCCTCCCTCCTTTCCTTCTTTCTTCCTCCCTTCCTTCCTCCCTCTTTTCCTTCCTTCCTCCCTCCCTCCCTTCCTTCCTTCTTCCTCCCTTCCTTCCTTGACTAGAGGACAACAGGAGGGTTAAGTAGCTATAATCAACATTTTTACTTTAACAATGGATTTACTTCCAAAGTTGGAGCAAATTTGAACAAAATGTCCAGAATATTGCAAAAGAAAACTCAAATTAATGCACATTTCTTCTGCCATTTGTGGATATTTGGAGGGTTGGTTCATCAAGATAAACTGGTGGAGCTATTTTTCCAGTCGGTGCTGTTAAACCTTTGCAGGAGATTCAGACATTAAAAGAGTGACAGTCAAACTTTGTTTCATGTATTTATTTGTCGTTATTTTTCATCCATGCAAGTCATCATTTAACCCTCCTGTTGTCCTCGAGTCAAGGAAGGAAGGAAGGAAAGGAGGGAGGGAGGAAAAGAGGAAGGAAGTAAGGAGAGAAGAAAGGGAGGAAGGAATGAGGAAGGAAAGAAGGAAGAAAGGAAGGCAGGAAGGAAGAAGGAAGGAACGGAGGGAGGAAGGAAAGAAGGAAGGAAGAAGGAAGGAAAGGAGGGAGGGAGTGAGGAAAAGAGGAAGGAAGTCAGGAGAGAAGGAAGGGAGGAAGGCAGGAAGGAAGGAAGGAAGGAAGGAAGGAAGGAAGGAATGAGGAGGGAGGGAGGAAAAGAGGAAGTAAGTAAGGAGAGAATGAAGGGACGAAGGAAAGGAGGAAGGAAGGAAGGAAGTGAGGAAAGAAGGAAGGGAGGAAGGAAAGGAGGAAGGAAGGAAGGAAGGGAGGAAAGAAGGAAGGGAGGAAGGAAAGGAGGAGGAAGGAAGGAAGGAAGGAAGGAAGGAAGGAAGGAAGGAAGGAAGGAAGGAAGGAAGGAAGGAAGGGAGGGAGGAAGGAAAAGGGAAGGAACGGAGGGAGGAAGGAAAGAAGGAAGGAAGGAAGAAGGAAGGGAGGAAGAAGGAAGGAAAGGAGGGAGGGAGGAAAGAAGGAAGGAAGGAAGAAGGAAGGGAGGAAGAAGGAAGGAAAGGAGGGAGGGAGGAAAGAAGAAACAGACAACAGGAGGGTTAATGACCAAATCTGTTTCTATTGCACTTTGTCTCATTTTGCTATTATCAATAAACCAACTTTTACACCTCAGCAAAGTATAAACACTTCTTAACACTTTTTTAAGTTCAAAGTGAAAATACAAATAACAGGTGGATACCGATGCACCTCTTGTGTAATGTGCAAAGGTTCGCTCATCGTGATCCACTAACAATTATCCCCTGACTGCAGTGTTTCTCAGCATATCTCCGCTAATTGGTTTTTCCTTTTGTCTTGTCTGTTTTGGTTCACACTCACCTGCTTTCATCTGCCTCGTTTCCTGACGCAGCAGGTAGAAAAACTGCTGTACAGTATCTAACCAACACAGTGTGGCAGAAAGACTAAATTAAAGTCGACATAGTGGAGCATACAGCAGCTTAAAGAGGCAGATATTTCCCTCAGGAGGTGGTGGAGACCAAAAACAGAGCTAAAAGGAAAGGGAGCTTAGGGGACCATATACACAGATCCAACTTGCTGCAAAAATAGACACGTGTTCCCATTTGGGGTAAGAATATTATCCTGCTTTCTCAGTCAAATAAACCATTAAAGCCCTTTGAATTAGCTAAAAACTCATTATGAGAAAACTGTGGCTCATGAAAAGTTGAAATGGCTTTCACAAGACAATAACAAAGCCGTGGATATTACTTTGAAAATGCAGAATTAGAAGATTAATATTGTACAAAATATGTTTGATAAACCTGGAGCAGAGCTGAAATGAAGACATTTTTAAACAGCGAGGGACGGATAGAGGGACGGCCCGATAGTTCACAAGGAGAGGGGGAGGAGGGGAGGCGGAAGCACCTTCATCTTCATTTCAATCACAGTGTTAGCGGCTCGCTAATGACTTTGAAATGACGAGCTCGCTGATACACTCATCACACTTTTATTCAGAGGCTGTTAGCAATGCAAATAAGGAGGGGTAAGCAGGGGGTTGTGAGACAAAAAAAGGGGTTGGGGAGAATTTACATGTTAAAACGCTCTCAATTGTCGACAGAATATTTCACTGCGCTGAGATATGAAATCTCTAAGGACAGAGGCACGGCAGTCATGGCAGAGTAGAAAACATGTTAGAGTCTGAATAGTCTAAATGAGCACAATTATACCCAGGACGGTGCTGTGCATTAGCAAGCAAGTGGAAGAGACAGAATTTATGCAAAGAGACGGTCTGGGAAATGATGATGGTGATGCAGGAGAAGAAATACACAGCGCAGACTGTGTTGACTGACTGTCAGAAGGAAAGAAGGAGGAGAGACTGATGCATGTAGATGTGCTGTGGAGGGGAGGACCCTGCGGTGCAATCAAATCTCTCTCGTCACAATCGAATCCTAACGGCTCTTCGGCGTGTGATAAAAGTGCTGCTATATGAAGAGAAGTCTGGCAAAAAAGTTTCATTTAAAAGATGAGAAATGGATCAAATGAAGAAGAAGGAAAGGAAGCAGGACAGAGAAAGAGTGGTGAAAGATGCAGCAGCAAAAGACACACATTCATTTTACCTGCAGTCATTCAGGATTTCGAGGCTCTAGGGAGCATTACATTTATCAGTGTGAGAAATTAGAGACAAAAATGTGCAAGAAACTGATTTGATCAAAATAATTCAAATTGACTGTATGAAATCTGCTTTATTTTAAGCAGGCATGTCCAAACTACTCCATAATGGTGCTGTGTGTCTGCAGGTTGTTGATCTAACCAATCAAGAGCACACGATTCGACCAATTAACTCTCTCACGACTGAAATCAGTTGATGAGAGATGAATGAGTCAAGCTTGGTGTGCTCCTGCTTGCTATATGACCCTTTATGGAATAGTTTGGACTCCTCTGATTTAAAGCAACAGTTAATTTGTGAAATGCACTTGATGGAAGCTGAGGAGACTGAGGAGAAAGAAAAGGATATATAATCAGAAATATAAGACTTATGAGTTCTACTTTTGAGATTTTTCAGTGAGTTTTATTCTCTCTCAAATTCTTATTATTGTTTGATGTTTAAGAAGGAAGGAAGGGAGGAAGAAGGAAGGAAAGGAGGGAGGAAGGAAGGAAAGGAGGGAGGAAGGAAGGAAGGGAGGAAGAAGGAAGGAAAGGAGGGAGGGAGAAGGAAGGAAAGGAGAGAGGAAGGAAGGAAGGAAGAAAGGAGGGAGGAAAGAGAGAAGGGGAAGGGAGGAAAAGAGGAAAGAAGAAGGAAGGAAAGGAGAGAGGAAGGAAAGAAGGAAGGAAGAAAGGAGGGAGGAAAGAAAGAGAGAAGGAGGGAGGGAGAAAAAAAGGAAGAGAGGAAGGAAAGGAAGGAAGGAAAGAAGGAGGGAGGGAGGAAGGAAGGACAGAAGGAAGGGAAGAAAGAGAGAGGAAAGAAAGATGTTTAAGACTTAGATGAGACGATTGATTATCGCTATAAATGTTTCTTATTGTCGACAAATCTCAAATGCAGAGCCAAACCAAAAATTGATTGATTTACTAGCTAGTATTGTTTGTTTATTAAAAGTTAAGTTGTCCAAAAACTATTAAAACCACGTCAATGAACCACACTGTTTTTTACTGGGTGAAATGTTCCTTCATCATGCAGATTATAGTCATGTTAGTTCTCTTATAGAAACGGGTCCAAAGACTCAGAAGAGCGATCACGTTTCCAGTCTCCAGAGAGCAGTTCTGTGTAATTCAGAAGCCACTGAGCATGTGCAGGAATGCAGTCGGCTTAGCTTTGCATAAAGACTAGAAATAGAGAGGAGCCTGGTTCTCTCTGAAGGCAACACAATCTACCTTCCAACACCTGTAACCCTCATGTCGTCCTCCCGGGTCAAATTGACCCCGTCTGTTTTGACTGTTCCTTCTTTCCTTCCTCTCTCTTTCCTCCCTTCCTTCTTTCCTTCCTCTATCCCCCTTTCTCCCTTCTTTCTGTCCTTCTTCCCTCCTTTCCTTCCTTCCTTCTTTCCTCTCTTCCTTCCTTCCTTCCTTCCTTCCTCCTGTCCCTCCTTCCCTTCCTTCTTTCCTGACTTCCCTCCTTCCTTCTTTCCTCTCTTCCTTCCTTCTTTACTCTCTTCCTTCCTCCCTTCCATCCTTCATCCCTCCTTTCCTTCTTTCTTCCTCCCTTCCATCCTTCCTTCCTTAACTCGAGGACAACAGGAGGGTTAAAGCTCACTAATGAATATGTTATATCTTGTTTGTTTAGTTTGAAGTTTAAAAACTAGTTATACGTCTCACTACTTCTTAGCTGGTAGCAGTAAACTCCCTTTAGTGTCCTCTAGTTGGCTGACAACCTCCAACCCATCCTCTCTAGATCATGACTAACTGTAATTCAGCAGACAAACAATACAGAGAATTAAACTCCCTCTTACGCAGTTGTCGGGTATCTGCTCTGAAATCCCAGGAACAATGGAGCCAATCTGCCAGTTGATCCCAAGTCTGACCCACACACAGCTCCGCCATTATTTACATATTAATTATGTGAATTGCATTCCCACTGCCGTTACTCACTGTTCATTCATTTCAGCTCAATGTAGCTGAATAAGGGAGTGATGAGGGGTGTTGGGAAGGCGGTGAGAGAGATATTATAATAAGGCAGTAAGGCTATGGGAGAAGGATTATTTCATGATTTGCATATGAGCAGGAAGAGTGAAAAAGAGCATGAAAAGAAAAGTAATGGAAAGGAGAAGAATACAGATTGTAGAGCGAAGAAGAAGGAAGCGATTAGGTTTCCAAGTCTTTAAAGGGGACCTATTATGCTTTTCCTTATTTCCATTCAAATGTTCATATTAAATAATGGTCAACGTGTCAGATAATGAGGTAAATGTATGTAGATATAATCCTGGTGACCAAAAAAAGCTCTGGCGTCATACTACTCTGAAGGCTAAGTTTCAAACTTTTTTTTTCTATTTTCAACCCGATCTGATGTCATCTTGTGACAGAATTCTTTGTATGGTCCTCACACAGCATTATGGCATTTTTCCATTGTTTTTGGGTTTATACCATAGACTGTATATTGGTTTGTGGACTGCTGCTCGGAAGCGAATAGTTTCGGATCTGGGCAGCGCCATCTTGAAAATTTCCGGTGCATGCCGGGTATAAAAAAAACACGGATTCTACTTATATGGGCATCAGGAGGAGCAAGAGGCGCCCTCCTGAACCTGTGAACCAATCAACCTGTCAATCACGACGTAGCCACGCCCTAATGCATACCCTGCTTTATCGTCAAATATAAAATCAGGGAGGCCAAAATGTCCCAAATGAACATCATACTGCATTGAAGAAGGCTTTAAACTAGCGATTGAGACCATAAACACATTTTGAAAACGTTTACTGAGGTTAGAAATCAAGTGAGAAGTTGGTGAATTCTCCATTGATTTGTATAGAGAAGGAAGTCCTTTTGACACCAAAACGGTCGCCCCCTGGTGGCCTTTTGATAGAATGCAGTTTTAAGTTACTTCCGCGTTGGCATCATTTCAGAGGACCGGAACTCCCCGCCTAGTTTATACACATCGAGCCATGACTCGAGTGGAGCCGGCACACTGTGAGAGTTTTTCCATTACACAGCAGGTCAAAGTAAAATAAGTATTTTACCTGTTGGAGGTGTGCTGGTTGTCTACAGCTCTTCATCAGACATCTTCATCACCGTGGCTGTTTCTGCTTGTACTAGTATTGTATTTAGTAATTTAAAAGCTTTTAATATGAAGCAGTAAAGCAATACATTTGGGGTTTGCATCAGCAGTAACTTAACACAACTGTGATATGGCTGGAGAAAGCTGGTCAATCAGAACAAGGCGAGTTCAGGGTACAGGAGCTAAAACTGCCTGTTTAGAGACAGAGGCTGAACTGAGGGGGGGCTGCATTAACAGCCAGTATAAGAAAGAGTTTTTTTGAGCTGTGAATCATGCAGAGCTCCTCTGGTGTAATCCCAGAATAAAAATATAGAGCTGAAAAAAGGGAATAATAGGTCTGCTTTAAAAAAAGATATGGAGAGAAGAAGGAGGGGAATCAGCAGCAGAAGGAAAGGAGGGAGGAAAAGGCCTCAGCAGGAGAAGAGAGGATGGAAGAAAATACAAGTGAACCTCCGCTGCCTTTTGTCTATGAGGAAGAGATCTTCTGGTTTCCTGTTCGCATTTTTTTAATGGAGCATAATAGACGCTAATTATTCTCTCTACATCCGGGGGTACAGAGGAACAGATTGGTACTCATGAGGATCCGGATGGATGCAGATGGATGTTTGCATGCTTGTGTATTTTAATATGGTATGTTTGAGAATATATGCAGGGCTGGACATAACAATTACATTTAGTCCAGTTTGGAAGCATCCTTTTCTCACACTGAGCTTTTTGAAAACAGTCTCAGATAAGAAAAATTAGATTGGATCAATTTTAGTGCGGATGAGAAAACAATGCTGTACAAATGTTTGTTGGATCATTGAACAGCATCTGAATGCCCTTCCACCCAGACCTTTCTGATTTTCTCATTATAAAAAATTTGTGTGGCTGATTATTTTAGAAACCTTCTGAAACCAACAATTTGCCCTTTTTGCACAAATATTGGCCAAATCTGTAGAGCATCCGTGCAAGATTTTCACTCTCTTTTCTTGTTCTTCATGCACTTTCCTTTTCTTAAAGGCAAGGCATGTCCAAGATATTCCATCAAGGGCCATAATGTGCCTGCAGGTTTTTGTTCCAACCAATCAAGAGCGCACACGATTCGACCAATCAGCTGTCTGAAAGATTGAGATCAGTTGATTAAATGAGTCGAGCCTGGTGTGCTCCTGCTTGGTAGGAATGAAAACCTGCAGCCACATTATGGTCCTTTATAGAATAGTGCGGACATCCTTTTAAGGTGTTTCAATGTGGAAAGAGATCTTTACAAAAATGACTTAAAAATGCTAATGTGGGATTATCTTGAAAGCAGCTTAGTGTGTCCATAGTGGAGTGAGGTAATGTATTTCACAAGATTGTATATTTAATAAAATTATCATATCATTATATAATTATTATAGGTCACACCCATAGCATAATGTGAGCCCTAGATATTTTATTCATTTTATGTATACATTATGCATTTTTTCTTTTTTCTTGTTCATTTGATGGATTCAGTTCTAACTTCTGTATTGTTTTAGGAAAATATGTTTTCTGGACACATTTCTGGATGAGCTGCACACAAGCTGTTTGCAGTAGGCAGTCGAGAAAGAAGAGAAGAAAAATCTGGCCTGATTTGGTTTGTAGAGATTGTTTTGAGACGTTTTGTCATCTCCAGTTTTTGTCGTTGCCAGCAGCACAGCTGTAGGAATATCAATCCATCAGTCGGCCCAGACTCAAATATCTCAACACCTACTGGGTCTCAAAATTGGAATTTCATGGCATTGCTAAATTTCATCTGATTATTGTGATTTCATAACTTTTTTATTTAGCGCTATAATCAGATCAAATTTTAAATGTGTCCAATACTTTTGTTTATAACCAAAGTGTATTATTTCTGGCTCCAGCTAGCGCTCCAGGCTGCATCCAGGCAAAATGACTCCTTCACAGCAGAGCCAAGAGTGAACAGTGTGTGAGCAATAGTACTAACATAATAGTAACACAGATGTTTTTGTGTGTGTGTGTGTGTGTGTATGTGTGTGAGAGAGAGATATATAGATAAATAATATCTCTTCATGGGTAATGAGCATCTGAAACATGTGTTTGGCATCTGGCAATGATGGGTAAAACCCTCCAATCTTCACCCCTCCTCCTCTCATCTGGAACCAGGCTTCTCCAACGAGTCCTCTGCTGTCCACTCTGCCACCCTTCCTCTTCCTCTCTCCTGGCATTACCTCCCTCACCCTCTTCTTCTCTTCCTCACCCCTGCATCCCCTCACTGAAATCCACATCCGAAGTCATCTGCACTGGACAGATGCGAGCAGAGAGAGGGGGTGACATAGCCAGAGGGGAGATAGAGAGAAAGAGAAAGTGGAGCAAAGAGGGAGAGATGTTGAAGTAAGGAGTTGAAAGAAGAGAGGGGTGGGTGGATGTGTAAAAGTGAAGACTAATGAGACAACAGGATGAGAGAAGATGGAGAGAGTGACGACTCATCATGAGTGGAGAGTGAATGAAAGAAAATGACTTATGAAGGGAAGTAGAAACACTCAAAGACAGGAGGCACTTACAGGATCACAACAGGAGGAAAGTGGTGGTGGGAGTGAGTGAAAGCTGTGAGAATACACACACACACACACACACACACACACACACGCACACGCACACACACACACGCACACACACCTCCTGCCTTCTTCTCCCTGAATGCATGCAGACCTGTAAATCCCCTCTCAAGCCAGCAGCAATACGGCTCAGCTCACAACCACTGGATCCTCTCTCCATATTCCAAATCCCATGATGGTCTTATTACCATAATCGGCTCTGAACGGTAAACGTGACAAGAACACACACACACACACACACACACACACACACACACACACACACACACACACACACACACACACACACACACACACACAGTCAGTCAGTCAGCCATGGTCTCCATATGTTACCTACATCCCCGAACGTGCCCTTATTACCAAACCTGGTGTCCCCTTGGAGCTCCGTTTGTGTTGAAAAACATTGGTGCTGCTGCTTGTTGATGACTGGCTCTTTTATGGTGTTTAATTAATCTCAAAACACACAAAAAAAACAGGTGTGTGCACGTGATACGAGCGCACAGAACAATGTCCATGAGTGGAAAAGCATCCAAGGAGCATTTCTGCTGAGCGTGCACAAATACGATCCTGCGAGCACAGGGTTCCCCTTATACAGTACGCAGTCGCAACTGCTCAGCACTTTTTAGACTTTATGGATGGAACAGATAATCCATTCCTTTGTTGGCCACTTTGAATAATGACCATGACCTTTTATTGGTTGTTTGATCAGTGACACAGTAGAAGACAGGCCTGAGAGAACAAAGGAAAACATAAATAATTATATTTAGCTATTAAGTACTTACACTTGTGAAAAAAGACATTGTAGTAAATGCCATAATGTTGGTTAAACCCATTTAATTTATGAGAAACCTTCATTTTGCTGATGGAAATATGAAGAAAAAAAAAGGTTTCACTGATATTTCTTCATCCAGGCCACATTAGACCAGGTCTAGATCAAAAACCACCATAATTAGACCGTGCATATACCTGTCAAATCTAGACTAGATTACCAAGGAGACACCAGAGACAACTCACCTTAATTCTACCCTAACCCTAACCCATCCAGACCATGTTAGACACACTAGAAAACTCCTTCTATAAAGATATTGTGATTGCATTTCTAAGGGTAAAAATAACTTTTCTACCTTTGTATGAGAAAGAGGAGCTCCACATGTCCATAATCAATGAAATGGAGCCGCAAGATCAGTGAAATCGCTCTTTTCTGCTTCACCAATCTGTGACTGAGATATTTGCTGGGAGCAAAAAACAGCAACTTTCTTTCGGCATTGAACACAAGAGGCAGCGTTGATCCACACTTGAAAACAAACATGAGGATGCAACACAAAGATGAGATGTATGCTTTCTCGTAAGTGTTTTCTGACACCATGAAACCATGAAGGATGCCGACAAACTGGCTGGTTTGGCAAATGCACCTTTAGTTAACTTCCACTCAGATAAAAAGGAGCAGTGCACAATCGCTTCCCTTAAGAGTTCGTATCGTATCGGAAGCATTTGGGACTGTTTCCCACACAGAGGAAGTGACTAAAGCAAGTTGCAATTAAATCAACCAACTGACACAACATGAACCTGGGGGTTTGGGTCCCTTGAGGGTCTGTGCGGCCTGAGGCAGTTCCCCACTGTTCCCAGTTGGTAATCCATCCTTGTTTATATCAACCACACAGTCAAGCTTAAGCTCCTGGCTGACTGCTCTCAGATGTTTGTTTTTTTATGTGAATAAGTCTCAAAAAAGCTGAATTCATATCTACATGGAAGCAAACACTGTATGTTATAAGGTAGAAGAAGATGAGGAAGAAGCATGTAAAGTAGTTTGATACTTCCCTTAACCTTCGTGCCGTCCTCCCGGGTCAAATTGACCCCGTATGTTTTGACTGTTCCTTCTTTCCTTCCTTCCTTCCTTCCGTCTGTCCTACTTCCCTCCCTCCTTCTCTCTTTCTTTCCTTACTCTCTCTTTCCTCCCTTCCTTCTGTCCTTCCTTCCTCCCTCCCTCCTTCTTTCCTCCCCCCTAGCTTCCTTCCTTTCTCCCTCCCTCCTTCTCTCTTTCCTCCCTCCTTTCTTCCTTCCTTTGTTCCTCTCTCCTTTCCTTCCTTCTTCCTTTCCTTCCTTCCTTTTTCCTCCCTTCCTTCTTCCTTTCTTCCATCCATCATTCCTTCCTCTCTCCTTTCCTTCCTTCCTCCCTCCCTCTTTCCTTCCTTCTTCCTACATTCCTTCCTCCTCCCTCCCTTCCTTCCTTCCTCCCTCTTTTCCTTCCTTCTTCCTCCCTCCCTCCCTTCCTTGACTCGAGGACAACAGGAGGGTTAAATTGAAATGCATTAGATTGAAACAGTCTTTAATTTAAGGGAGAATAAAGGTAGGAATCAAAATAGGTCCTTTAATTCTCTTTAATTGGGAAATAAAATACTGAAAGTTGTCCTGGAGGTTGTGCAGCAGCAGCAGCAGCCGTCAGTTCCTCTCCAACAGCCACAGGGAACAAGCAGTCTCTCTTCACCCAAAGTCTTCCTCAAAGCTAACAGGAGAATATCACACGAGTCTGTGATATGAAGCTAGTGAGTGCAGAGAGCGAGAAACTGGCTCTCACAGGCTCACTGCCACAGCTACAAACATCTGAGCCCCCTTTTTTAAGATCAATAATAAATGGTACTGTGCACCAGGTTTATTACACAATACAAACAATAACTCACTGTAACTTATATTAAATGCAACACACACATTACTCCCTAAAAAGAACCCTAAAGCAACATATTCCTTTGATATTTAGCCTAAAACAGCATAAAACATGTGAGTAGGGATGGTCGACATTGACTTTTCTGCCGATATCCGATATTCCGATATTGTCCAACTCTTAATTTCCGATACCGATATATGCAAGATTACTAACTAGTTAAATTACTGTTTCATACCTCTGACTTGTTATTCTGTTTCTCTTCTCTTATTACAACTAGAAGCACCGTTTCTGGATGCACACACGTAACTTTACTGTACTTTAGGTTAGTCAAATGATCAAATGATTGGCTAGATGGTCGTTGAATCAGTCTATTGGGTTTTCATGTATGGGGAAAGTGTGGGGTCGAAATCATGTTTACGTGAAAGGGTTTACATTCGGAACATTTACAACACCCACAGTTGCAACATGCCTGAGTCTGATTCAGTCGTTTCATTACTGTCGCTCGTCAGTCACCACGATGGCAACCAGCCAGACGGCCAAACTCTGCGATCTCTCCAACAGCTAACCTCGTTACAGCTTCCTCTCGACGACCCGACGCACACACAAACATACTCACACACAGACTTTGGCGAGATAACAAGGTGCAAGCAAATGAGGCTAACCTCGCGTTGCGGAGCAGCCAATTAAACCCCAGCAGCTTCCCCGCTACACCGCTGCTGCTCATAATGACGATGATGACGGTGATGATGGTGGCTGCAATGCCAAAGAGCAAACGAGACGTGAAATATTGCCTCCCTCTAATCGCTCTTTGATTCCCCACGGAGAAAAAAACCCCTCAAAAAACATGAGAGCAGGAGTAGGAGGGAAGAGTTGAAAGGGTTCACTGAGACTTTAAGATGTTTCTTTTTTCTTTTTCTTTCCATGAACTATATTTAGATGCTCATAGAGCAGTTTGGCACTTAACACAGGAAGTTAATGAAGCTTGAAACCCCCCCCCCTCCAACAACAGTTCACACTCAAAAAAGCAGTTATGAGAGAAAGTAGGTGAAAAACTGAACAACTGGGACATGAAAACATATGTATGTGTATAAAATACTGATATGTGGTCGTCCTGAGTATGATTGCAAACTGTTATTATCAAATAGTGCAAAGGGAATGATGGGATTGCTTTATTTTTGGGTATTTTAATTGTATCTTTACATGATATATAGTGGGAGAATTACGGTATATACTCAAACTTCAGAGCACAGCAATGAGTGTTAAAGCAATAGATCAACATTTTGGGGAATAGTCTTGTTTAGTAACACTTTATTTAACCCTTACATACTGGTCAGGGTCACATTTGATCAATTTTTACATTTAACATCTGTAAAAACACCATAAATTACTTCTCCTAATGACCCAGAATCAACAAAAATGCAGTTTTTGACCCACATTTATTCAAAAATTTAAAAAAATACAATTACATTCTTCACATTTAATACAATTAATGTTTTTTTCTCCATAAACACAAAGTGTAAAAACTGAATAAAAAGCTCTCTCAGCTCTCTGAAAGCTTCATTAAGGATTCATTTTGCTGTTTATCTGTAACTGATGATGACGTATTCATGAATGATTGCTTATGGGAATACTCTGGATGAGACAGTGTGTGTGAGGGTTAAGAGGTTTTACAGATTGCATAGAAATTTGTGCAGTAATTTGCATGTATTTACTGCTTAATTTTTAGGATATTTTACAGAAAGCGTGGTGCAATTTGGTACATATTATAAGAAAAAACATTTTTAAAAAGGGTTAAATTGGTTTAACTGGTAGGAAACCACTAATTATTTACTATTTGGGATTAAAGGAACATGTTCTTTATCACAAATTCTTAATATATCAGATTATTGATCATTCTTTAAAGATTCAATGTGTAAGAATTGGTCACCTGATTTAAACCAATAGGGGGCAGCATATGACCCTTCCTACCCCACCATCATCATCACTAACTGAATATAACGTAAAGTTTTCTGTTTAAAGTGAATCTGTGCTACAGCGCCAAGATACCAAAATGCTACGGAGACATTAGAACCAGCGATAAATTACCAAGAGCTGCACAGATTAGAAAGAGGTTGCACCACTTAGATAAGGTACAATAAAACTCTAAGAAACTACTAAATATTTACACACATGCCCGTAGGATAGGTGTAATTCATAATGCCCCAGAGCTAATGGTAAAACAGCAACTTTTCTGCCACACAGCATAATGTTTTCATTAATTGCATGCAAGTTTGCAACACAGTAATCTAGTAAAGACTTAATTTATAGATATGATATTTCAGTATCGATCCAGCTTACTACAGTGTGCTATGATGCCAAATGTTTCATGCCTGCTTTCACATAGCTGGTGCAGTTCGTTGGATCACGATATACATATATAACATTAAAACTATTATTTATTCACTTTTTTTGGACAATTTTAGTTAGTTTTGCAATGTTTTAAACTAAAATGTGGGTCAATTTTAAGACATTGAACCTTTTAACTGACAGAAATGTGTTCAGCCTGTAGTTTTGAATGCTAAACCTAATGTTAGCATATTATATATCTTTCAGTAATTTCATAAAAGTAGCTGCTGTGTTACACTTTATTATTATTAAGACAATTCTTTTAAAGGGTTTTATGATATGGTAGCATATGGAAAATGTGCGTGTTATAGCTTATTTTAATAAACAACCTTACATGCTAATATGTAGTTTGACCATAGACTGTATATAAGAAATGGACGTAACATCCGTGACGTCACCCATTGGTTTGTGGACTGCTGCTCGGAGGCCAATAGTATCAGATCTGAGCAGCGCCATCTTGAAAATTTCAGGTGCATGCTGGGAAAAATAAAAACACGGATTCTACTTATATGGGCATCAGGAGGAGCATGAGGCGCCCTCCTGAACCTGTGAACCAATCAACCTGTCAATCACGACGTAGCCACGCCCTAATGCATACCCTGCTTTATCGTCAAATATAAAATCAGGGAGGCCAAAATGTCCCAAATGAACATCATACTGCATTGAAGAAGGCTTTAAACTAGCGATTGAGACCATAAACACATTTTGTTTACTGAGGTTAGAAATCAAGTGAGAAGTTGGTGAATTCTCCATTGACTTGTATAGAGACGGAAGTCCTTTTGACACCAAAACGGTCGCCCCCTGGTGGCCTTTTGATAGAATGCAGTTTTAAATTACTTCTGCGTTGGCCTCATTTCAGAGGACCGGAACTCCCCGCCTGAGTTTGAGACCTAAAACACTGAACGCTCAGTATTTTCTTTCAATTAAAGAAAAACAACCAATTACTGAAAGTAGTTTCTCATAATTTGTACCAAATTGCAGTACACTTACAGATTCAAACACAGCAGGTAAACAGATGAACATGGTGATAATTAACTATAGTTTGGTCACTGTTAACGACAGAAGACAATTGAGACAGAAACAGGAGGATAAAGAGGATTACCACTTTAAATCCTTTTGTTTCTTTGTTCACTTTTTTGCTTGGATCAAAAATCCCCTCAGGAACACAATAAAGTTAATCTGAATATTTCACACACTGACTTCAATATTTTGAGGGTTGGCTTCCTCTTTTACCTCCAGGCTTCTTTTCTATTTTTAAAAATAGGGGTGCTCTTGGTATTATCATCCATAATGCATCCAAGTTATTGAGTTTTAGTAATATTAACATTGCAATATGTACTCTTTTCTTCTTTTTTAGTGTTTGTTCAGCATAGCCTGTTTCTCACTTTAAGGATTACTCATGTTTTTGTTGTTGTACTTCACTTAAATGTTGCTTTTAATCCCGCGGGAGAGCAGGAGAAATGCTGTCATGCTCTCTGTGAGTCTTTACAATCCTTTATTACACAGATTTGCATTTTCTATCCATCCTTGTTTTTCCCAGAATGCCACCTCTTTCTTCCTGTGGCCCCTTCTTTGGTCGGCTGAGGGTAAAGTTACACGCAGAGCTCCAGCTGAGCCGCTACACCTGATGTGGAGAAGGAGCTTAAGTGTGTCTGTGAATGTGTGTGTGTGTGTGTAAGCTCATCTTGCCTTAAGCTTATTCCACCCACACGTACACACACACACGTACACACACACAAAGGCATGCAGAAAGTATGATTAGGTGGAAATTCAAACATTGCGTTGCACTGTCACTGATATGCATGAATATTGATGTGTGAACAAGCGGGCTGCTGTCAGACACACTCACGGATCGGGATACAATTGTGGCCAAAAGCAGCTCTGCAGCATGCACACACACAGACTCGCAATGGAACAGAATACTAATGTAAAGGGGTAGGGCTGTCAAACGTGACAGGAACACACAGGAAAACACACACACACACACACACACACACACACACGAACACACAATTACTTAGTGGGAGAAATCAATTTCACATGCGTCATTACATGCACGCAGACACCACACACGCATGTCAAATACAGCAAAGTTTCAAGCTCATCAAGTACAAACATGCCCGAGCACTTAAGCCCTAACACACACACACACACACACACAGACACGTGCTCATGCATAACAGAGCATCACCTCATCCACCTCTGCCAGACGAGAGCTGCCCCACCACCACCAACAACAACCACCCTCCAACACACATACACACACACACACTCCAGCGGCCGTTTCCATGACAACGACCAAACGTCAGGCGGATACAGAGAAAAAAAAGCCAAGTCACCTTTTTAGAGTAGAGAGTAGAGGCTGATGGGAGGGAGGGAAGTTAGGAAGGAAGGGGGAAGAGGAAAGAAGGAAGGAGGGAATCAGGGGGATTAAATAAAGAAAGAAAGAAAAGGAGGAAGGAAAGAAAAGGATGACTGGAAAGCAGGAACTAGTGTAATGCGGAGGGGAGAAGTGATGAAAACAAATCATAATGAGAAAGGAAGGAGAAAGGAAGGATATGTGGAAAGGTGGTGAAGCAGATAGGAGATAAATCAAATCAAGAGGGGGGAAAAAGGAAAAGGGAAGGAGAGAAAGAATGGAAATAAATCAGGACTGAAGAGTGGGAAGGAAGGAAGTAATTGTAGGGAGGAAAGAGGGGGGGGGGGTTGTAAATGATGATAGAACAAGATGGAGACAAACCTGGAGAGAAGACGAGGAAGGAAGTAAATTAAGTTAGGAAGTGCAGCAGAGGTGGAAGAGAGATGAAAACAAATCAGGAGGGAAATGGATGTGGAGAGAAGCGATAAAGGCAAATAAGGACGAAAAAATAAAGAAATAAGGGATGAAAGGAGGTATATAGGAAAGGTGGGGAGAGAGGTGATGAAGATACATCAGAGGGGGGCAAGTATGTGAAAGGAAGAAAGAAAAGAGTAATAAAAAATGTAAGGAATGAAGGATCTGTAGCGAACGCTGGGAGAGAGAGGAAATGAAAACAAGTGAAGGCGAAAGGACAGAGTAGGAAGGGAGGAGGTGAAGGGAGGGATGGTGAGGCAATGAGGGCACATCTGACGGAGAAAAAAAGAGAAAAGGGAATGAAAGGAGAAAGGAAGAAAATGTAGGAAAAGACCTGAATGAAATACAGAAGTAATATAAAGGAGGAAATGAAGAAGCAGGAAGAGAGGAAGTAAGAAAATGTGTGAAATATAAGAACAGTGGTGGAAAGTAACTAAGTACATTTACTCAAATACTGCCATTAATCATCTCACCACCCCTTACATTTATCTGCTGACCCTTTGGAGGGGCCCCACCCATACGTTGGGAACCACTGGACTAAACTAGCTAACTGTATATAAAGCAGGCAGGGAGTTCCGGTCCTCTGAAATGATGCCAACACAGAAGTAACTTAAAACTGCATTCTATCAAAAGGCCACCAGGGGGCGACCGTTTTGGTGTCAAAAGGACTTCCGTCTCTATACAAGTCAATGGAGAATTCACCAACTTCTCACTTGATTTCTAACCTCAGTAAACGTTTTCAAAATGTGTTTATGGTCTCAATCGCTAGTTTAAAGCCTTTCTTCAATGCAGTATGATGTTCATTTGGGACATTTTGGCCTCCCTGATTTTATATTTGACGATAAAGCAGGATATGCATTATGGCGTGGCTACGTCGTGATTGACAGGTTGATTGGTTCACAGGTTCAGGAGGGCGCCTCATGCCCCTCCTGATGCCCATATAAGTAGAATCGTTTTTATATTTTTATATACAGTCTGAGATATAAAGTAGTGTAAACTAGCTCCACCTCCAGCAGCTACAACAGTAACATGCTGCTCTAACACTGATGCTTCACTATTAATAATCTAATGATGTCATATATAATAATATACAACTTTTAACTGAGACTTTACTGTAAATGAGGAAACACAGTTTGAATCCACAGTGCGGCTCCTCGTCCTGATAACCGTCCCTGTTCTTTAAACACAACAAGCTCCACTCTGAGATCAGAGTTCATTGTTCTCTCCCTTCAGGTGTACAGGTTGAAGATGGGTGTAACCAACATGTGACTCAGCACAGACCTGTCAGGCTGCATTTATGACTGAATCACATGATCAGATCAGTTCAAACCTGTTTCATTTATCAGGAAGTGAAGCTCAGACAGTCGTTGCTTCTGAGAGCTGAAATGGCGCAGAGAGATCAGCTGGACCGAGACACAATCAGCTGTTCCATCTGTCTGGATCTACTGAAGGATCCGGTGACTATTCCTTGTGGACACAGCTACTGTATGAGCTGTATTAAAGGATTCTGGGATGGAGAGGACCAGAGGAAGATATACAGCTGCCCTCAGTGCAGAGAGGCCTTCACACCGAGGCCTGTCCTGAAGAAAAGCACCATGTTAGCAGATTTAGTGGAGCAGCTGAAGAAGACTGGACTCCAAGCTGCTCCTGCTGATCACTGCTATGCTGGACCTGAAGATGTGGCCTGTGATGTCTGCACTGGGAGGAAGCTGAAAGCCTTCAAATCCTGTCTGATGTGTCTGGCCTCTTACTGTGAGAATCACCTCCAGTCTCACTATGAATCACCTACATTAAAGAAACACAAGCTGGTGGAGCCCTCGAAGAAGCTCCAGGAGAACATCTGCTCTCGTCATGATGAGGTGATGAAGATATTCTGCCGTACAGATAAGAAGAGTATCTGTTATCTGTGCACTATGGATGAACATAAAGGCCACGACACAGTCCCAGCTGCAGCAGAAAGGACTGAGAGGCAGAGAGAGCTCGAGGTGAGTCGACTAAACATCCAGCAGAGAATCCAGGACAGAGAGAAAGATGTGATGCTGCTTCAACAGGAGGTGGAGGCCGTCAGTCGCTCTGCTGATAAAGCAGTGGAGGACAGTGAGAAGATCTTCAGTGAGCTGATCCGTCTCCTCCAGAAAAGAAGCTTTGATGTGAAGCAGCAGATCAGATCCCAGCAGGAAACTGAAGTGAGTCGAGTCAAAGAGCTTCAGGAGAAGCTGCAGCAGGAGATCACTGAGCTGAAGAGGAAAGACGCTGAACTGAAGCAGCTCTCACACACAGAGGATCACAACCAGTTTCTACACAACTACCCCTCAGTGTCACAACTCAGTGAACCTACAGACTCATCCAGCATCAATATCCGTCCTCTGGGATACTTTGAGGATGTGACAGCAGCTGTGTCAGAGCTCAGAGATAAACTACAGGACATCCTGAAGAAGGAATGGACAAACATCTCACTGACAGAGATGGAAGTGGACGTTTTACTGTCAGAACCAGAACCAGAACCCAAGACCAGAGCTGAGTTCTTAAAATATTCACGTGAAATCACTCTGGATCCAAACACAGCACAAGAATGGCTGTTATTATCTGAGGGGAACAGAAAAGTAGAGTGCACAGGACAAAAACAGTCTTATTCTAGTCACACAGATAGATTCAATGGTTGTTGTCAGGTCCTGAGTAGAGAGAGTCTGACTGGACGTTGTTACTGGGAGGTGGAGTGGAGAGGAGGAGTAGTTTTGGTAGCAGTCGCATACAAGAATATCAGCAGAGCAGGAACTGAATCTGTATTTGGACGTAATGACAAATCTTGGTCTTTATATTGTTACGCTAACAGGTATGAATTTCGGTTCAACAATATTCAAACTCCTGTCTCAGGTCCTGTTTCCTCCAGAGTCGGAGTGTATCTGGATCACAGAGCAGGTATTCTGTCCTTCTACAGCGTCTCTGAAACCATGACTCTCCTCCACAGAGTCCAGACCACATTCACTCAGCCTCTCTATGCTGGACTTTATCCTGGAGCCACAGCTGAGTTGTGTGAACTGAACTAGACAGAAGTGGGGATGTGTATATATGAATATATGTTTGTATGTATGTATATATGTATATGTGTATGTATGTATATGTATATAGCTATTTTTGGTGGAAAAATGTAGCAATGATTTATATATTGATAACAGTAAATATAGATGTATATATTGACATTACATATAATATATATTAGAAATTGGTGTATTGGTGTTATGATTTAGTAATTAAATTAGGAGCTAGCAAGCATTGATTTAAGAAGTAGGGGTGGGATTCAATACGTTTTGACTTCTTCCCACTCCCTTTCGGATGTGGGTGAAAGTGCATTGCATCATGTTTTCTGTTAGGTGTAAATTCACTGTTTTTGTTTTTTTCTTCTTTTACACATTCGAAATAAAATAATCTAATCTAAAATCTAATCTAAATCAGAAGTCATCGGCTGTCACTAATAGGGATATCCAACACTTTGTTTTACTTTATGTATGTGTTATTGATATTTTCAGTTTCTTTAAATGTGACTTTTTCCAGTGTGTTTTTATCCATGGAGGCTCTCACTGCTCATCACCATGTTTATAACCTTCACTGACATTTCTTCAGATGAAACTTCTCTTTGTTCTAAATGTTAGTTTCATGTTTGTATTGATGTATTTGTGTCTGTTGTTTGTTCAACAGAGAAAACAGCAGAACTTCCTTCATCACAGATATTTTGTTCTCATCGCTTTGTAAATTCATAAAGAAATGTTCAATCAAACTGTAAATATCATGATAATAATCATTAATAATGTTCTTGTACATAGCCGACATTCTGGGTTAAACTAACTGACTGTGTGGATGAAGTCAATCTGAACATGAAATCATTGATCACACTTTACTGATTGGATGTGTGAACAATCTGAAGCTTCAATAATCAATAAAGATCATTTTTATCAACAGCGATCAAAGTGTCTTCGTCTCATTCAAAGCTTGTGTACTTTTACTATAATACTGCATACTACATCGCTCATAATACTGCAGTACTTTTACTGTAATACTGCATACTACATCACTCATAATACTGCAGTACTTTTACTGTAATACTGCATACTACATCGCTCATAATACTGCAGTATTTTTACTGTAATACTGCATACTACATCACTCATAATACTGCAGTACTTTTCCTGTAATACTTTAACTACATCACTCATAATACTGCAGTACTTTTACTTGTAATGGAGTATTTGTACATTGCAGTAAAGTTAAATGTTGAGCAGCTTTTCACTGAGACTTTTCTGTAAATGAAGAAACACAGTTTGAATCCACAGAGCGGCTCCTCGTCCTGATAACCGTCCCTGTTCTTTAAACACAACAAGCTTTACTCTGGGATCAGAGTTCATTGTTCTCTCCCGTCAGGTCTACAGGTTGAAGACGGGTGTAACCAACATGTGACTCAGCACAGACCTGTCAGGCTGCATTTATGACTGAATCACATGATCAGATCAGATCAAACCTGTTTCATTTATCAGGAAGTGAAGCTCAGACAGTCGTTGCCTCAGAGCTGAAATGGCGCAGAAAAATCAGCTGGACCGAGACACAATCAGCTGTTCCATCTGTCTGGATCTACTGAAGGATCCGGTGACTATTCCTTGTGGACACAGCTACTGTATGAGCTGTATTAAAGGATTCTGGGATGGAGAGGACCAGAGGAAGATATACAGCTGCCCTCAGTGCAGAGAGGCCTTCACACCGAGGCCTGTCCTGAAGAAAAGCACCATGTTAGCAGATTTAGTGGAGCAGCTGAAGAAGACTGGACTCCAAGCTGCTCCTGCTGATCACTGCTATGCTGGACCTGAAGATGTGGCCTGTGATGTCTGCACTGGGAGGAAGCTGAAAGCCTTCAAATCCTGTCTGATGTGTCTGGCCTCTTACTGTGATAATCACCTCCAGTCTCACTATGAATCACCTACATTAAAGAAACACAAGCTGGTGGAGCCCTCGAAGAAGCTCCAGGAGAACATCTGCTCTCGTCATGATGAGGTGATGAAGATATTCTGCCGTACAGATAAGAAGAGTATCTGTTATCTGTGCACTATGGATGAACATAAAGGCCACGACACAGTCCCAGCTGCAGCAGAAAGGACTGAGAGGCAGAGAGAGCTCGAGGTGAGTCGAATAAACATCCAGCAGAGAATCCAGGACAGAGAGAAAGATGTGATGCTGCTTCAACAGGAGGTGGAGGCCGACAGTCGCTCTGCTGATAAAGCAGTGGAGGACAGTGAGAAAATCTTCAGTGAGTTGATCCGTCTCCTCCAGAAAAGAAGCTTTGATGTGAATCAGCAGATCAGATCCCAGCAGGAAACTGAAGTGAGACGAGTCAAAGAGCTTCAGGAGAAGCTGCAGCAGGAGATCACTGAGCTGAAGAGGAAAGACGCTGAACTGAAGCAGCTCTCACATACAGAGGATCACATCCAGTTTCTACACAACTACCCCTCAGTGTCACAACTCAGTGAAGCTACAGACTCATCCAGCATCAATATCCGTCCTCTGAGATACTTTGAGGATGTGACAGCCGCTGTGTCAGAGCTCAGAGATAAACTACAGGACATCCTGAAGGAGGAATGGACAAACATCTCACTGACAGAGACTGAAATGGACGTTTTACTGCCAGAACCAGAACCAGAGCCCAAGACCAGAGCTGAGTTCTTAAAATATTCAAGTGAAATCACTCTGGATCCAAACACAGCAAACGAATGGCTGTTATTATCTGAGGGGAACAGAAAAGTAGAATACACAAGACAAAAACAGTCTTATTCTAGTCACACAGACAGATTCACTGGTCATTATCAGGTCCTCAGTAGAGAGAGTCTGACTGGGCGTTGTTACTGGGAGGTGGAGTGGAGAGGCGTAGTTTTGGTAGCAGTCGCATACAAGAACATCAGCAGAGCAGGAAGTGAATCTCTATTTGGACGTAATGACAAATCTTGGTCTTTAGATTGTTACACTAACTGGTATGAATTTTGGTTCAACAACATTAAAACTCCTGTCTCAGGTCCTGATTCCTCCAGAGTCGGAGTGTACCTGGATCACAGAGCAGGTATTCTGTCCTTCTACAGCGTCTCTGAAACCATGACTCTCCTCCACAGAGTCCAGACCACATTCACTCAGCCTCTCTATGCTGGACTTTATGTTTATGGTGATGGAGCCACAGCTGAGTTGTGTAAACTGAAATAGTCAGAAGTCATTTCAGACTTCATGTGTCAGATGTTGTAATTTGTCATGTTTTTGTCTCCATGTTTCTGAGCTGCTCAGAGATCAGCTGACATGCTAATGAGGATATTCAACACTTTTTTTAACTTCATGTATTTTTCATTTATATTTTCAGTTTCTTTAAATGTGACTTTTTCCAGTGTGTTTTTATCCATGGAGGCTCTCACTGCTCATCACCATGTTTCTAACCTTCACTGACATTTCTTCAGATGAAACTTCTCTTTGTTCTAAATGTTAGTTTCATGTTTGTATTGATGTATTTGTGTCTGTTGTTTCTTAAACAGAGAAAACAGCAGAACTTCCTTCATCACAGATATTTTGTTCTCATCTCTTTGTAAATTCATAAAGAAATGTTCAATCAAACTGTAATTATCATGATAATAATCATTAATGATGTTCTTGTACATAGCCGACATTCTGGGTTAAACTAACTGACTGTGTGGATGAAGTCAATCTGAACATGAAATCATTGATCACACTTTACTGATTGGATGTGTGAACAATCTGAAGCTTCAATAATCAATAAAAATGATTTTTATCAACAGTGATCAAAGTGTTTCCTTCTCATTCAAAGCTTGTGTACTTTTACTGTAATACTTCATACTACATCACTCATAATACTGCAGTACTTTTACTGTAATACTGCATACTACATCACTCATAATACTGCAGTACTTTTACTGTAATACTGCATACTACATCACTCATATTACTGCAGTACTTTTACTTGTAATGGAGTATTTGTACATTGCAGTAAAGTTAAATTTTGAGCAGCTTTTAACTGAGACTTTACTGTAAATGAGGAAACACAGTTTGAATCCACAGAGCGGCTCCTCGTCCTGATAACCGTCACTGTTCTTTAAACACAAAAGGCTCCACTCTGGTATCAGATTTCATTGTTCTCTGCCTTCAGTTTGAAGATGGGTGTAACCAACATGTGATTCAACACAGACCTGTCAGGCTGCATTTATGACTGAATCACATGATCAGATCAAAGTTCAAATCTGTTTCATTTATCAGGAAGTGAAGCTCAGACAGTCGTTGCCTCTGAGAGCTGAAATGGCGCAGAAAGATCAGCTGGACCGAGACACAATCAGCTGTTCCATCTGTCTGGATCTACTGAAGGATCCGGTGACTATTCCCTGTGGACACAGCTACTGTATGAGCTGTATTAAAGGATTCTGGGATGGAGAGGACCAGAGGAAGATATACAGCTGCCCTCAGTGCAGAGAGGCCTTCACACCGAGGCCTGTCCTGAAGAAAAGCACCATGTTTGCAGCTTTAGTGGAGCAGCTGAAGAAGACTGGACTCCAAGCTGCTCCTGCTGATCACTGCTATGCTGGACCTGAAGATGTGGCCTGTGATGTCTGCACTGGGAGGAAGCTGAAAGCCTTCAAGTCCTGTCTGGTGTGTCTGGCCTCTTACTGTGAGAATCACCTCCAGTCTCACTATGAATCACCTACATTTAAAAAACACAAGCTGGTGGAGCCCTCGAAGAAGCTCCAGGAGAACATCTGCTCTCGTCATGATGAGGTGATGAAGATATTCTGCCGTACAGATAAGAAGTGTATCTGTTATCTGTGTACTATGGATGAACATAGAGGCCACGACACAGTCGCAGCTGCAGCAGAAAGGACTGAGAGGCAGAGAGAGCTCGAGGTGAGTCGACTAAACATCCAGCAGAGAATCCAGGACAGAGAGAAAGATGTGAAGCTGCTTCAACAGGAGATGAAGGCCGTCAGTCGCTCTGCTGATAAAGCAGTGGAGGACAGTGAGAAGATCTTCACTGAGCTGATCTGTCTCCTGCAGAAAAGAAGCTCTGATGTGAAGCAGCAGATCAGATCCCAGCAGGAAACTGAAGTGAGACGAGTCAAAGAGCTTCAGGAGAAGCTGCAGCAGGAGATCACTGAGCTGAAGAGGAAAGACGCTGAACTGAAGCAACTCTCACACACAGAGGATCACAACCAGTTTTTACACAACTACCCCTCAGTGTCACAACTCAGTGAACCTACAGACTCATCCAGCATCAATATCCGTCCTCTGAGATACTTTGAGGATGTGACAGCAGCTGTGTCAGAGCTCAGAGATAAACTACAGGACATCCTGAAGGAGGAATGGGCAAACATCTCACTGACAGTGACTGAAGTGGACGTTTTACTGTCAGAACCAGAACCAGAGCCCAAGACCAGAGCTGAGTTCTTAAAATATTCACGTGAAATTACACTGGATCCAAACACAGCCAACAGAGAGCTGTTATTATCTGAGGGGAACAAAAAAGTAAAATACACAGGACAAAAACAGTCTTATTCTAGTCACACAGACAGATTCACTGATAAGTTTCAGGTCCTGAGTAGAGAGAGTCTGACTGGACGTTGTTACTGGGAGGTGGAGAGGAGAGGAGGAGTAGTTTTGGTAGCAGTCACATACAAGAATATCAGCAGAGCAGGAAGTGAATCTGTATTTGGACGTAATGACAAATCTTGGTCTTTATATTGTGACACTGACTGGTATGAATTTTGGTTCAACGACATTAAAACTACCGTCTCAGGTCCTGATTCCTCCAGAGTCGGAGTGTACCTGGATCACAGAGCAGGTATTCTGTCCTTCTACAGCGTCTCTGAAACCATGACTCTCCTCCACAGAGTCCAGACCACATTCACTCAGCCTCTCTATGCTGGACTTTTGGTTTATGTATCCACAACTGAGTTGTGTAAACTGAAATAGACAGAAGTCATTTCAGACTTCATGTGTCAGATGTTCTTCATGTTTTTGTCTCCGTGTTTCTGAGCTGCTCAGAGATCAGCTGACATGCTAATTAGGATATTCAATCACCTTTTTAACTTCATGTATGTTTCATATATATTTTCAGTTTCTTTAAATGTGACTTTTTCCTGTGTGTTTTTATCCATGGAGGATCTCACTGCTCATCACCATGTTTATAACCTTCACTGACATTTCTTCAGATGAAACTTCTCTTCGTTCTAAATGTTAGTTTCATGTTTGTATTGATGTATTTGTGTCTGTTGTTTCTTAAACAGACAAGACAGCAGAACTTCCTTCATCACAGATATTTTGTTCTCATCGCTTTGTAAATTCATAAAGAAATGTTCAATCAAACTGTAAATATCATGATAATAATCATTAATGATGTTCTTGTACATAGCTGACATTCTGGGTTAAACTAACTGACTGTGTGGATGAAGTCAATCTGAACATGAAATCATTGATCACACTTTACTGATTGGATGTGTGAACAATCTGAAGCTTCAATAATCAATAAAAATGATTTTTATCCACAGTGATCAAAGTGTTTCCTTCTCATTCAAAGCTTGTGTACTTTTACTAATACTTCATACTACATCACTCATAATACTGCAGTACTTTTACTGTAATACTGCATACTACATCACTCATAAAACTGCAGTACTTTTACTATAATACTGCATACTATCACTCATAATACTGCAGTACTTTACTGTAATACTGCATACTACATCACTCATAATACTGCAGTACTTTTACTGTAATACTGCATACTACATCACTCATAATACTGCAGTACTTTTACTGTAATACTCCATACTACATCACTCATAATACTGCAGTACTTTTACTGCAATACTTTAACTACATCACTCATAATACTGCAGTACTTTTACTGCAATACTTTAACTACATCACTCATAATACTGCAGTACTGTTACTATAATACTGCATACTATCACTCATAATACTGCAGTACTTTACTGTAATACTGCATACTACATCACTCATAATACTGCAGTACTTTTACTGTAATACTGCATACTACATCACTCATAATACTGCTGTACTTTTACTGTAATACTCCATACTACATCACTCATAATACTGCAGTACTTTTACTGCAATACTTTAACTACATCATTCATAATACTGCAGTACTTTTACTGTAATACTTTAACTACATCACTCATAATACTGCAGTACTTTTACTGTAATACTGCATACTACATCACTCATAATACTGCAGTTATTATTATAAAAGTGTAAAAGATGAAAGTGAATGGAGAGGCAGAGCACAAAGAAGGGAGGGAGGGACAAACTGAGCAAAGGGGAGAAAGGAATGTAGGATCAAGGGTCACGTAAATGCTAGAGTAAGGAGAGAAGGAGAGAGAGGGTGAAAGGGTAAAACCTGTGATGTAAGAGGTATTACTAGAAAGAACACAGGGCCTCTGTGTGTGTGTGTGTGTGTGTGTGTGTGTGTGTGTGTGTGTGTGTGTGTGTGTGTGTGTGTGTGTGTGTGTGTGTGTGTGGCCCACGGTGTGATGTAACAGACTAAATATTTGCAGAGGTCCCCTTTTCCTAGAAAGCCTTTGGACTCTTTTGCACGCCTCTTGGAAAAGTCCTTTCAGGAAACGTGCCTGTGAACAGACAGTCTGCTGTATGTTTGCACGACTCACGTTTACTAAAGACTGTTTATTTAATCTCAAACACAGCATTGTCCAGACGGAAATTTAGTCTGCTGCCAGTCAATAAAAAGATAAAGACACATTAATAAATCTGTTGTCAAAAAGTATTAAAAAAAAGATACAAATCTTAAAAGTAAATCAACACTGAAGCAGCTTTACATAAAGATATACAGACTTCCACCATTTGGGGTTTTTGGGGTTTCCGTAATGGTAGCTGTGGCTCAGGAAGGCAGAGCAGGTTGTCCACTAATTGCAGGGTTGGGTCATCTTTTCCACATGTTGAAGTGTCCTTGGGCAAGACTTTGAACCCCAAATAGTTGAGAATGTGAATGAGAGGTAAAGTAGAAAGTGTTTTGTGTCAAAAATGCTGAATAAACGCAGCCTCATCAACATTTATTGTATTCTGCCGCCCCG
This sequence comes from Scomber scombrus, assembly GCF_963691925.1. Taxonomy (NCBI): domain Eukaryota; kingdom Metazoa; phylum Chordata; class Actinopteri; order Scombriformes; family Scombridae; genus Scomber; species Scomber scombrus. Next base: position 4,691,298 of record NC_084985.1, read on the forward strand.
AGGGGAAGGAGGGGAAATTCCACTTCAGTGTTCTTTAACATAGAGAGACGCTGGATAATTTAACAGTTTTATAGGTTTCATTTTATAGAAATCTGCTTTAATGATTTCAGCATTTTTTTTGGAAAAATCCAGTTTTTTCCTGTGAGCTTCTGTGAACATAATCTGTTATAGAAGAGGCTTGATAGAGGCGTAAATACAAACTGAACCAATAAGAATGCTTTACAGTTTTTCCTAGAATCTCAGAGACAATTTGTGTTTTATTAGGTTTCAGCTCGACTTTAAGGGTCACACACATCAGCTCATTGACTGGGTGCTTCTGATTGAAATGCTCATTAAACATGCTAAAAAATCACAAGCAAAATTGACACAAATCTGAACACAACTTTGTCGTTTGACCTGAAGGATAATAGCAAACTAATCTGACCTGCGATGAGCGAAATATGCAAAACTAATTTATTACAGATGCTAAAATATTGAGATCATTCTTCTTCTGATGACAAAACAACCATTACAGTAAATTATAAGCCAGATTCCCCCCAGAAAGATGCTTCTCCTCCACCTCTTCACCAAGCAAAAAACATTGTATTCTCATTAAATGATATTTTTGGCTATCAATGACAAAAATGTAAATTAGATTATGAGATCCTTATAAACAAAGTCTTGACCTGCATCACTCCTCATTTATATCTGCTGTGCCATGTCAGCGCTGTAATTAGCCACAGAGCGAGGTGATGTAGAGACTAACGACTTTCTCAGAGGCAACACAACCTTAATTAGAGTCTGTGGAAGAAGAAGAAAAACAAACACAATACACAAAGAGGTATGGTTCAGCGGGCAAATGAGACGCCAAATGGGGCATACCAAACTGGATGAAGTATACTCAGCATCTGTGTTTGTGCTGAAGGGTGGCACATCTGTATTCAAATTTGCATGTGTGCATCCATATGTGTGTAATTTATGTGATCTATGAGCAGGAATTCATGTGTATACTATATACTCTCTATATATATATATGTGTGTGTGTGTGTGGATCAGGTATTCCTCGCGTTAAAGGGACGTAAATATATTTGCACACTCATGTTTTGGGGACTTGGCTCCCTTATAGGAAACAAACAGTGAGTCCCCTTAATGCAAATCATTCATTTTAAGGAGAAAACTTGGTTTTAAATTAACGTAAATTCAGGATGATGCTCAGGTTTAGGATTATGTTAAAGTTAGGCAATTAGTTTTTAAGATTAAGGTTTGATTAAGTCTCCAGGAAATGGATGTAAGTCAATGTAATGTCCTCTGAAGTGATGGAAAAGTGAACGTGTGTGTCACTTTCAGGGACACACAGAGACTTAAGGCCAGTTTATTGTTTCTGCTATTGGGGGCAAAAGCACACACATATTTGGGTGAGTGGTTAGTTTAAGAGTTAGCTCCAGGAAATGAATGTAAGTCTATGTAAATACCCCAAAAGTGACTCTAAGTAAACGTGTGTGTGTGTAGAGGGGTTTGGGTGGCAGAAGCAAAGCGAGGGGGCCCTCATGTTTGCAGGAGGTAACAGCTTCTTCAATAAGCTTTTCCCAGAAAAGTCATTAACATTCATTCACACAGGCAGTCTTCCATAAACAGTCATTAGAGGAGGAACGCTTACTGTAACACCGGATCACTGAGCCTCTTCACACTTCACGTCACCGCCTTATTCCTAAATCACCAGTTTAATTTTAAAAAATCAATTAAACACAGTGTGACATGAATCCTGTGAGTCTGCGGTTGAGCCTCGTGCTTTCTGTCTTTCACGCAGGGGATCCGCAGCTAGATGATGCAATCACGCAGTTTGTTTTCTTAGTTTTTTTCAGAAAGGAAACATTTATTTATTCGTATTTCTGTATTTGCTCGTTAGCCTAATTACTGTCTAATTTAAAGTGGATCGGGGCTCGTAAACAGAGTTTTGATAACGTGTCATCGTGTCAGATTTGATTTTAGGAACTCTTAATTTGAGTGAATCATGTTATTTTCCCTCTCTGGTGTTGATATCCAGTTAAAGGCTAAATCTACCAATATTCTACTTTTTTTTTTTTACTGTCAGTAAATCTCATTAAAATACGTAAACCAACGGTGAAAATACAACAAGTACGGCCTTTGTATCCGATACAGCTCATTCCTCCGTGCCATAAATCAGAATCGGAATAGTCTTTATTGTCATTGTACATGTACAACAAAATTGAAATCAAAAAAGAAAGAAGGTGCTTGTAAAGGAATAAAATAAATTAGTAATTAGTACTAAAACTAACTAAAACACATAACACACATAGACAAGACATTCCAGTTGCCTAAATATTGCACTCAAAATTGCTTTTGCAGTTTATACATATATTCAGATTTTAGTTTTTTTGTCCAAAAGCATGAGAAAAAACACTGTTACACTGGGAAACATGTTCCTTCATTACCTTTAAAAGACACTTTATTTTATTTTGACCATTTCTTGCTGAAAATACTCACATAGAGCAACAAATGTAGATTAATCCGCCGCTGAAAATAGTCCCTTAAAAAAGCACAATTTTCTCCTGTTTAAGAGCATTTAATAAAAACAGCACCTACCTGTTTTAGGTGAATACCATAAGTCCTCTAAGCAATATAAACTATACATTTCTGACTAGTTTTAAGAGATTAATACGATGAGGAACCAGTGGGTTTGGTGCTTAGTGACACAAACAGTTTATCTTAAGTCTGATACAGTTTATTCCTCTGAGTCATAGAGGGCCAATGTCGTTAAAAGCAACTAAAAACAGATTATTTTACACTGGGTGACATGTTCCTTGATGACTTTTACTATTACTTGCTGGAAATGCTCACATGTGGATTAATCCGCTGCTGAAAATAGTCCCTTTTAAAAGCAGCATTCTGTCCAGTTTGAGTAGCATTCAATAAAAACTACAGCACCAAACTGTTTCAGGTGAGTTCCGGGTCCTCTAAGAAATATAAATTAAACATTTGTGTCTACTTTTTAAACATTTATGTATGAAGGAACCAGTGGACTTGGGGTCCTAAAGACAGGTTATAAAGTCAGAAAGTATTGAGAGACAGACTAACACATGGACTCTTCGGGGGATTTCTTGACAATAAATGAAAACTATAGAATAACAGCAGAGCAGAGCTTGGTATGAGCTTGAGGCCACAGTTCATTTTATTCTGCTCGGCTCTTCAAGCATATGGAATCAGGTGTCCACAATCCATCTCCTTTTTTTTTTTACCTTAAACTCTTGTGTTTTGGCTAATTTCCTGCAGATGGTCTGGATTACGTTTCTCATACCGAACAAAACTCCTCCATATAGGTTTCTCAGAAGAAGACTTGTAATCGCCTTTTCTTGGAACATGTGGTGCGATGACGTGAGTGAAATTAACTTCATCTGTCTTCGTTGTGTGTTGCAGCAAGCTAAGAACACTTCCAATAAAGGTTGAAGGCTGAGAATAAACTGTGTAGTTAAGTCATTTTCAAGCAGTTTTGGATAAAAAGTGACTTGCAATCATTGGTTGGAAAACGATGAGTTCCTGTTGGAGTCTCATTACATTATCTAAGAGAGAAATAGACAAAAAAAAATGTCTCCTAAAGCCTCAATTTATTCTTTTATTGTTTAACAGACTGAAACCAAACTCAAACTGGTGTTGACACTCTGCCATCACCACTAAAACCAAACCCAGGAAGCCGCTTTGAGCAATGCAAACACAGGCGAGTGTTTTCAACGATGTGGGAAGCTCCTGTGTTTCCTAAAGCTTTTCTGAAAGGTCTTTTTTTTTTTCTCCACACAAAGTGCCCTTGGCTTCTCCCCTCAGACCAATTAGACTCTAACTCAGGGAGTATCCTCCCACTCTGCTCAGAGCGATCCCACCGGTCCCATTTACTTTCACTTTATTTAACCGGGATAATCCCCTCAGTGTTAAATTGTTTCCCAGGGAGCAAACACTCTAAAATTGGTCAGCTTGAACTAAAAATCTACGGGTGTTGTAAATGTCTCAGAGCGGTATTGATGAGTGTTTATTCCTTCGGAGCTGCACACAGAAGCGTCCCTTTATCCCCAAATCATAATTTATAGCCTTTAACATACTGAACATATTCTACTATTGATAGAGAGGACTACAGGATAACACCACTGTGTATCGGTGTTAAACTCACATTCATAAACTGTGATGAATGAGTTTCTTTTATAGCCAGCTAACAACCGGTTCTTTGGATGTGAATGTCTCTCTGTTAGTAGATCAAGTTCACCACTTTGGTCCAGTTTTACAAATATAAAGCCTTCATATGATGACTGAGTTTTTGCAGTCGGAGGTAAACTGGCAACAGTTTTACAGAGCTCTTTTATAATTGTGCTTTCTGGGCTGCAGGGGATTTTTTTGTTTGTTGCACTATTTAAAGTGACCACTAGGGGAACTGTGAGCAAGTTTAAGTAGAGGTGATGCATCCAGCTCTCTTAATCCAGGCGGGGAGTTCCGGTCCTCTGAAATGATGCCAACGCGGAAGTAACTTAAAACTGCATTCTATCAAAAGGCCACCAGGGGGCGACCGTTTTGGTGTCAAAAGGACTTCCGTCTCTATACAAGTCAATGGAGAACTCACCAACTTCTCACTTGATTTCTAACCTCAGTAAACTTTTTCAAAATGTGTTTAAGGTCTCAATTGCTAGTTTAAAGCCTTCTTCAATGCAGTATGATGTTCATTTGTGAAATGTTGGCCTCCCTGATTTTATATTTGACGATAAAGCAGGGTATGCATTAGGGCGTGGCTACGTCGTGATTGACAGGTTGATTGGTTCACAGGTTCAGGAGGGCGCCTCATGCTCCTCCTGATGCCCATATAAGTAGAATCTGTGTTTTTATTTTTCCCAGCATGCACCGGAAATTTTCAAGATGGCGCCGCTCAGATCCGAAACTATTGGCTTCCGAGCAGCAGTCCACAAACCAATGGGTGACGTCACGGATGTTACGTCCATTTCTTATATACAGTCTATGGATGCACACCAGTATACACGCAGTATTTACTACTGTAAACCTGTTAAATATATCGTAAAGTGTGAAGTGATGTTAGCGTGTGTTGCGGTTTGAGTGTCACATTAACCTGTCACCTTCAGTACCCTGGACAGTGCCGTGGAGAGGCCGCACGCTGAGTGCGTCTGCGCTCAGAGCTTATTAGGACCTGATGTGCTTCACCTGAGAGACGCCACTGAGAGAATGCCACTCTCGCCACACAGAACTTTTCCCCCTACCCTTTCCCCTGATTTTATAGTTGTTAAAGTATAGAAAATAAAGTAACGAATTTTGTACCTGCAACTTCGACTCCTCCTATATCCGCACCTTACATTTTGGTGCCGAAAACCCGAGAGAAGAAACAAAAAGAACGCATGACAGCTGAAGACGCGGACAATAGGACAAAGCAACAATGTCGAACCTGCAAAGACAAAAGAAACTAAGGGGAGCAGTACGGGCCGCTACGACACGACTCTTGGACAAGATTGATCGGGAGGTTGGAAAAGAAGATCCCAGCATAGATTTGCTGGATGAATACTTGGAACATCTGACGGCGAGAGAAAGAGCTTTGTTGGATAGTGACCATGACATTGAAGCGGAGACAGCAGTGGATGATTTGGAAGATGAGGTCAATTCAACCTTTGAATACATGGATCGAATCATATCAAGAAAGACCAGGATAAAACGCATCCTGAGAAATACGGACGACAATCAGAGCGCAGCTTCAGTGGCTTCCCAATATTCAAACAATGAGGTGAGAAGATTTCCAGCAGTCAAGTTGCCAAAATTGGTTATGGAGAAGTTTTCCGGAGATGTCAGTAAGTGGCAGAGTTTTTGGAGCCAGTTTGAGACAGCAGTTGACAATAATGCAAGTCTAACCAAGTCTGATAAATTTACCTATTTGAAATCGTTTTTATATGGCACAGCAGCTAATGTAGTTATGGGACTTTCTTTATCAGACGAAAATTATGACAATGCAAAGAAAATGCTTATCAGCCGATTTGGGCGTAAAGATCTCATCATAAATGCACATATGAATAAGCTATTAAATCTGGCACCAGTAAAAAAGGCCTGGGATGTCGCAGCTTTACGCAGACTATATGATGACATCGAGATACAAGTGCGCAGTTTAGGCTCAATGGGAGTAGTCTCTGACAGTTATGGCAACTTTCTCTGCCCTATTCTCATGAAGATGATACCAGAAGAAATGGCTTTGCAGTTCACCCGTCAAAACGGTAGTGAAAGAGATGATGCAAATAATGACAACACGTTCAGTGTCCAAAGCCTGATGACGTTCTTCCAAAAAGAGGTTGAAAGTCGTGAAAGAACAGCTAATCTCACCCAGAATGTGCAACAACCAGATAAAGAGAAACAATGGGAAAGGCCCTATGCGGAGAAGAGAATACCGGAAAAAAGGAGATCTTACACAGCCTCTACAGCCTCGTTCCACGCTGTCAGCGTCAGAGATGAGCCAAGGTGCGTATTCTGTGGAGGAAGCAATCATAGATCTAAGAACTGTACAGAACTGACTCTTGAACTGAGGAGAGAAAAATTGAGAAAAGAAGGAAAGTGTTTTGTGTGTTTAGGTAGCAGACATATAGCGCGTAATTGTAAGACGCAGGGAATTACCTGTGAAGAATGTGGACGAAGACACCACAAAGTAGTCTGCCCTCAATTATCCAATCAACAAGAAAAACACACAGTAGAGAGACAAGAAAACACACAGCAACTTGCCCGAAATCTTACAACAGATGCAGTGATAGCAAGTGCAGCTCCCAGTAGTTCTATGAGTAGTACAGTTTTACTCCAAACAGCTACCGTTTGGATAGACGCACCCACTCAAAGTCAGGTGGCTAGATGTCTTTTGGATGGAGGTAGCTCACGTAGTTTTATTCGAGAAGACATATCCAGAGCACTTAACCTGCCAGTAAAAGGTAAAAGAAACACTGAATGTTTTTGTATTTGGCTCCAAAACACCTCAAAGACTGATGTGCAAGAAGGTGAAGGTGCGTTTAAGGAACATCAGAAATAATCAGAATATCGAAGTTCAGCTCCTGGAGACGCCCAAGGTGAGCTCTTCAATTATTAAAATGGCAAATGAAACGATAAGAAATGATTTGGAGTCAAAAGGAATGCCTATGGCGGATGTTCCCGTGAGAGGAATGGAATCAGAAGAACTGGGAGTCCTAATTGGAGGAGACCAGTACTGGAGAATTGTCACTGGCAAAATGGAAAAGCTGGAAGACGGACTTGTTGCGCTGGAGAGTGTGTTTGGATGGCTTGTGCAAGGAGAAGTCACCACACTGAATATTGTCACCGAAGCTGTTGACGTTGAACTGCTGCATGTCTGTGTGGAGCAAGACCAAGCGCTCTCCAACCAGTTGCGCAGTTTTTGGGAACTGGAGTCACTCGGAATAGGTAAGGAAGAGTTACATTCCGAGACAGATGAAACAGTTCTGAAAAGATTTGAAGAAACTGTGAAGTTTGTTGACGGCAGATACGAAGTCCGACTGCCCTGGAAAAATGAGCATGTAACTATGTCCTCAAATTATGTTACAGCTAAAAGCAGATTTGATAATCTAATGAGAAGGCTTAAAATTAATCCAACTCTTTTTGAAAGATATGACGCTGTTATTCAAAACTATTTAAAAGAAGATATAGTGGAAATAGTCAATGATAATGTGACAAATGACCCAGTGTACTATTTACCACATCATCCAGTCATAAAAGAAGACAGAGCTACGACAAAATTAAGAGTTGTATTCGATGCCTCCTCTCATGGGAAATTTAGCTGCTCATTAAACGAATGTCTGCTTATAGGTCCAAATTTAAATCCTGACCTTTTGAACATTCTGATCAAATTCAGACAATATCCAGTAGCTGTAATGGCAGATATTAAGTCAGCCTTTCTGCAAATCTCACTCGACAAAAGAGACAGAGACGCACTGCGATTTCTCTGGACAGATGACAAGCTGATGTCACAAAGGGAGATAAAGGTGAAAACACTCAGGATGACCAGAGTCCCGTTTGGAGTGTCATCGAGTCCTTTTCTGTTGGCAGCTACTGTACGACACCATCTGAAACAACATGAAGAAGAAAATCCTGAAGTGGCACGGACAATAAAAGAATGTCTTTATGTGGATGATTTCATAAGTGGAACCGACAACAGTGACGCAGCGGAAGAGCTGTGTGTAAACGCCAGAGAAATCATGGCAAGTGCGGGGATGGATCTTTGTAAGTGGAAAACAAACAGTCCTGAACTTCAACAAAAATGGTCACAGGAACAACAGGAACAAGGGAACGATTCCACTCCATTAAAGGTCCTGGGCCTCGTCTGGAAAAGTGAAACGGATGAATTCGTCTTTGAAATGGCGGAGCCTGTCCAGGTCACAGACAACAGGAAGGTGGATGGAGAACAGCTGACGAAGCGCTGGATTTACCGCCGTAAACTGGTGGGTGAGTTTTGGAACAGATGGAAAACAGAATATCTGATGGAGTTGCGTTCCGCTCACTGTACCAGAAGTGTGAAATCAACTTTATTCAAGGTTGGAGATTTTGTTCTTGTTCATGATGAAAGGCTGCCACGTCACATGTGGAGGAATGGTCGAGTGGAGGAAGTGTTTCAAGGCCGTGATGGAAAAGTAAGATCATGTTCTATTCGTTTACCTTTCAACATTATTCTAAGAAGACCTATTCAACTGCTTTATCATCTGGAAGTGGAGTGATGAACGTGTTAAACGTCCATCGGCCCGGAGTTTGTTGCGGTTTGAGTGTCACATTAACCTGTCACCTTCAGTACCCTGGACAGTGCCGTGGAGAGGCCGCACGCTGAGTGCGTCTGCGCTCAGAGCTTATTAGGACCTGATGTGCTTCACCTGAGAGACGCCACTGAGAGAAAGCCACTCTCGCCACACAGAACTTTTCCCCCTACCCTTTCCCCTGATTTTATAGTTGTTAAAGTATAGAAAATAAAGTAACGAATTTTTTACCTGCAACTTCGACTCCTCCTATATCCGCACCTTACAGCGTGATACTAAACCACTCTGTCGATCTTAAAGGAGTAGGTGTAAAGTTTGTTAAGCTGCCTGCTGAAATATTGAGTTTATTCATGTGTTTTTCAGCAGTATAAACAAGGTTAACAGTATGTAATTATTTTATTTAGGTATGTTTTTAAGTGTGTTTGCGACGGCTAATATTTGATGTAAAGAACAAATGATTGATAGCATTGTGATTGAAATCGTCAAAGGTTCAAATATTATGATTTTAATTCATGATTTTAATATAAAAGTTTTAAAATTATAAAGTATAAAAATGTTAAAACTAATTTAAGGTACACTAGTCCTTAGTATAATAACACTAAACACATGTTAAGTCTTCAGCAGCACAGTTTAAAAAATGTATAAAAGGAAGCTAGTTGGAGTACTGAACAGATATTTAAGAGCTCAAGTAGAAAAATGCATCAGTTTTTCTCTCAGTTTGAAGGTCTGGTGGCTGAAAACACACAAACACACAGAAAGGTTATCAATATGCTTCCTTAAATCTATTACATAACCCTTTTTTCTAACATTTACAAGCACCACACTTAAAATAAAGATAGCTAACCTTGCTCATTAAAAGGCAGCAATATTCGTGTTCTTACATTAAAAATAAAGCTTTAATAGTCTGAAAATGTTGCAGATTCTTTTCAGTTTTATTTTAAAAGGTGGATTTCCACATTACATGCGATCTATTATATTTAATTACATTGCATATGGGTTAAATAAACCTTAATTTAATGAACTTCCTCTCTCTTTCTGAAAGTTACACATGCCTGCATGATATACTGTATAATAATTCTTGTTGACGACCAATATTGGCAGTATTCTCTGTGTATTTGGAGCATTTTCCGCCACTACATATATTTCAACAGTGCACCTAATGAGGATAAATCAAGCAGAACGAGGCCTCCCACCGTTCCTGCAACACATCACATCGTTATCGGCCACAGAGTCAGACCGAGTCAACGATGTTATGAGGCTCAGGGGCAAAAGTTACAGAGCAGGAGAGTAAAAAAGGACAATTGATTTATCTGTGGTCACATGGAGGGGATGCTATAGGGACGATTCAATGTACGAGGCTGTATATATGGATGAGTTCGATTGACTGTATGTGTCCAATCCTGCTGAAGCCCTAATGTGCTGCGGTTGATTTTCCAGTCGGTGTCTGCAGCAGCGGTTGAAACCTCCTCCTGAGCATGATTATGTTTATTTTTTAGTGTTTAAAACAACAATAAGAAAAACTTTAAAAGCCTCAAAAGCACAAAATCATAGTTTCATAGAGGAGTGTTTATTGAGCAATAACTCGACAAAGTGAGATTAGAGGGTTAGTCAGGAAATGTTTTAGCTTAACCTCAGATTTTTCTTTTTATCTTTAAAGCCGGCTTACTTTTGTCACACAGGTTAAATCGCCATGGAAACCTGTGCTAGAGAGGGTCAACCTACTCTGGAGCTCAGGAGGAGGATCAGATCTGTGCTTGGATCACAGTAAAGATGCTGCCAGGATATAAATCAGCATCCTGCATAATGTATAAGTAAGTTTTGTGTAAATGGAGCATTGGAGGATAAAAATCTTGCACAAATTTTAGTCTTAACCCTGTTATTGTCCTACCGTCAACCATGCAACTTTTGTCCTCTCGAATAAAAATGGACCCAATTCTGCTATAGATCTTTTTAGCCAACTTCATTCCAACTTATTACAACATGTTTTACACATAATGTTGGAAATTATGATCAATAGGCCTCATTTAAATTAAATTATACCTCATTTTTGAGTTAACGCCTGTTGTCTTTGGGTCAGTTTTAAGCCCAGGAGGACAACAGGAGGGTTAAAACAACATTAAGGGAGCCAAAAATAAACACTTTTCTTTGCTGTAATCATTCCTCCTGCTCCTACTGACCATTAGAAGATCTCCTCTAAATGTATTTTTAATGTAAATAATGGGGGGAAAACATGCACAGGTGTCGTTTTGAGCATAAAATGTAAAGTTTATGTGAAGATAATGAGGTTTCAGCCATCTGAGTTAGTCAAATAAAGTGGATATCTTCCACAGTTAAAGTCTTTTTAATAAAAGGTTCCCATTCCCTCTTTGTGTTTTGATGGATTGTTTTTTTTCCTGTTCAGCTGCAGTGGAAGGATCATAACAAAAATAGGGAATTTGGCACAAAAGAGACAGAAACTTTGGAAGATATCCACTTGGTTTTGACTAATTTGGATGGCTGAATCCTCAAATTAACTTTAAATAAACTACACTTCAGCACAGAAGGAGGGCTGTGGACTTGGTTCCCAATTTAACATTGAACATACATTATTAAGGGATCCCTTAATGGTCAGTATGAACAGGAGGAATGATTACAGCAAGATGATGTTTCATTGTTCATTTGGGCACCTGACTGCTGTTTTAGGACAGACTTGAACAATTATGAGCCCATCCTTTAATTTAAGTCTTAAATTCCTCATTTATAATCTGAAAAAAAGTCGTTAATGTGCACAAATTATCAAAAAATGTGTCTGTGATACTCATTGGATGAACAGCAGAAATCTAATCAAGTGGTTTCCATCTGAGCTAAATCACATATTCGGGCCTCTCACAGCTGCACATTCTTGCCTCATTCTCATGATGATACTTACAATTACTATAACTGGAGTATCTACAGTAGATTCAGAGTAATAAGTAACAGTATTAAGATGAATAGAAGTGTTTGTATCTGTGGTTTTTTGTTGTGTTTTAATTCCTGTCTTATTTTGAAAGATTTTCTCCTTGTGCGTGTGGTTATTTTTACTTCCTGTGTTTTCCCGCCTTAGTTGATTTCCTCATGTGTTTCACTCGTGTCTTGTTTTGGTTCAGTTTACTCTGGTTTGTTCTCGTCTTCTTCTTCTACCTTTTGTGCTTTCCTGCCACTTTTTTGTTTTTGCCTTCTCAGCCCAGAATAAAGTACTTATTTTCAGCCTCTTTCAACCTGCAGTCTCTACATTTGGATCCACCTGCTCCAAAATTCATGACAGTCCCCATTTCAATTCACACTAACCCCCTCTCCCTCGTCACCTATCAATTATAAGTGGAAATAGCTTATAAATGTAGAAGAAATTAACAAAAACAATACAATCATCTCATTACACCCAAAATATAATAAATGCATCTGGTATCGCATTAGGGCTTTTTTGTTTTTTCCACATATTAGGTTTTTAATTAACCGGAGTCATCAGTAATAAATTAAATGCAGTGTTGCACTGAGAGGATCGGCACCTGTGATTGGCTGAAAAACACCTGTTGCTTACAAAGTAGTTGAAGCTGTTTGTCAGTGTGGAGATATTCTTTTATTTATTGTTGTTATTTTGAATAAAGAGGCGTCTCGCTGCCCGTCATTACAACACAGTGGATATATTCTTTTATTCAGGGGGTCAAATATGCGGCCCGTGGGCCAGAACCGGCCCGCCGAGGGTTACAATCCAGCCTACTTCCTTCATTCCTTCCTTACTGTCTTCTTTTCCAACTTTCCTTTCTTTCTTTCTTCCTTCCATCTGTCATTCCTTCCTTCCTTCCTTCCTTCGATCTTTCCTTACTGTCTTCTTTTCCGACCTTCCTTTCTTTCTTTCTTCCTTCCTTCCTTCCTTCTTTATTTCCTTCCTCCCTCCCTTCTTTCCTTCCTTCTTTCCTTTGATTTTTCCTTACTGTCTCCTTTTCCAACCTTCCTTTCTTTCTTCCTTCCTTCCTTCTTTCCTCCTTTTCCTCCTTCCCACATGATATCAAATTGGGCTGTTTGTGGCCCTTGAATGAAAATGAGTTCATACAGTTTTTCCATCTCATTCATTTCATTCGAGGTAATGATTTTTTTTAAATTCACAGTCACATGTTTGTTTTGGGCTGTAGAGCAGCGATATGGATGTTTTTCAGTCAAATCAATGTCCCTCAGTCAATCAAGCGTCTTCATTGCTGTATCCTGCTGGCTGCTTTCCTCCATTAATCTGCTCTACAACACGGTGTGACTTTAAACTGTTGTAATTATATACATGGGATATTTTAGTCATTATCATAATTGAGCTTCGTGAGGGGGGGGGGGGGGGGGGGGGGAATCAATACCAAAAAAAATGTCAGCTGTATGTAGCAAACAATTATAATACTTTGATAGCAATTGATTCATAATTTTTGTTAATTGATTCGTCTTTTTCTTTTTCTACTGCTTTTTTCATGCTGTACTGCTTCATCTGGCCTCTACATAGTCTATTTTTATCAAATCATGTTGTTTTTGCAGCTGAAAGAAAAGATCAGTAGTGTAATCATATTTCCAGATAATTATCCTCCTCTAGAGCCAACTTAAAATTTGTTATGGACCTAGAAAGTTTGTTTAATCCCATTATGAGCTGGACTGGTGAATCCAGGGTTAAGTGAAGAACCGCTAGAGTTCAATTTAATGACTTGCAGATAGTCAGCCAGACACTGCTGCTGGCTGTGTAAACTTGCAGGCCCACACTCTCTAGATGTCAGGCCAGCAATGTGCTTGAGAATAAAAATGCATGACCTTTTTGTAATTTTAAGACACTTGGGGATCTCTGAACTCCTCTACATAGACATTCTGCAGCTGTGAGTGTCACGCTACAGATTCAGAAAGAATGTTTTAAAGTCAGTTAAAAGCCAGTTTCATGCTACAAAATCTTATCTTGAGGGATTGAACATACATGTGACTTTTAGTGTGACAGTGAAAAACATAACTTTGCGTTAAATTTTGTATTGATTATCTTTACTAGAAATTGGAATATGGACAAATGACCATATTCAGAGGTAGAAGGTTACTGTTGCCATGACGACGAAGGTTGCCTTACTTTAATCAATCAATCAATCTTTATTCATATAGCGCCAAATCACAACAAAAGTCATCTCAAGGCATTTTACATATAGAGCAGGTCTAGATCGTACTCTTTAATTTAAATTAAAGACATTTCAAGTGATCATTTTAACCCAAAACCATTATCTATCCCTAATCCTAGTCAAGCAGTTTTTGTGCCTAAACCTAACCAGACCTTAACCACAGCGTTGTCACACCATAAAACATCAGTACTTGTTAACAGTGATTTGTAACAGTTTTGGAAAGCACAGGACAAATTATGTTGGCCTGTTTCCTCAATCAAATCTACATTTTGGGCTTTTTTTTGGCCTTTATTTTAGAGAGTAACTGGCATAGATGCTAACAGGAAACAGGGAGAGAGAGAGAGAGAGAGAGAGAAAGAGAGAGAAAGAGAGAGAGAGAGGAGAGAGAGAGAGAGAGAGAGAGAGAGAGAGAGAGAGAGAGAGAGAGAGAGAGAGAGAGAGAGAGAGAGAGAGAGAGAGAGAGAGGGGAATGACCTGCAGCATAGGTCCCTGGCCAGACTCGAACCAGGGACGCTGCGATTAGGTGGCATGCACACTAACAACTTGACCACCAGGGCGCTCCAATTAAATCTACATTAACTGACTTTTGGCTGATGTGTTTTCAGCAGTACCAAGTTGTGAACGCTAACATATCATCGCCTTTTAAGTTGATGTGTTTGAACTATTTCCACATCCAGCAGTTACTGATCAACATTATCAATCATTTAAAGTCGTGTTTCTGTCCACCTGCTGAATGTAAGTCCAATATTCTCTCTCTTTTAAGTCTGTTTTTGCTCTCTACCAACTCCTGAAGTAAATATCTGGCTCTTTAGCTGCTGTGTTTGTTTGGTGCTGAGCAGAAATACATTAAGAGGTCGTGGTCATATCACATACTTCTGATCTCACAGAAGTACGTGAAATGACCCACAAACTTATATTCACAAGGTGGACAGAAACACAACTAAATGAATGATAATGTTGATTAGTAACCTCTGTATGTGGAAATAGTTCAATATATAACAACTTAAAAGCTGATATGTCAGTGTTACGTTCACAACTTGGTTCTGCTGCCCCCAAGTGGCCAAAAAAAATCAGTTAATGCAGTTTAAGAGGTAAATGAACGCCGATCCAAAAAACTGAATCTGAATTAAGTGTTAAGGTTTGAAATGTGAAGTGTTGATAGCATCACTGTAACTAAAAAAAACATATTTAATTATTTTCAAATTGCTCTGTAAAGAATAAACCACAGAGATCATATCAGCACTGATTTACAGATTCCCCCTCCCTACCCCCTCACTCATCTCTCATCCTTCCTCTGCTGTCGCCCCCCGTCTATCTTCTCATTAATCATGCTTCACCTTTCGTCCCCGCGGAGCCGTTGGAAAGCAGGAAATGTCAGCGGGCCCCTGACAAGGCCACATCATAACGGTGTAATCACAAGAAAAGTTAGGCTGCTTTAAAGTTAAAGATTTCACTTTGACAGGTTGTTAATGATGCTTTGTCATTAAGGTCAGACTTAGAAGGTGGTCCTGCTTAAATCTTATAATTACAGTTCATGACAACTTGCTTTTAAATTTCTATTAAATGTTAACTTGAGTTGTTTTAAGTACAGTTTCTATCAGTTATGATAACATTGTACACACCTGGTTAATTTCAGTGATTAGTGATGGGGCAAAAACATGAGCAGGCAGGGGTTCAAAAATGGACGTAGCGAGGCGTGATGTCACCTTTAAGGTATTGACCGAAATAAACCGATACCAAGTAGTATCGAAACCTCTCCCGTTGAACGATACCTGCAATCGATCTTTTTTGCACCCAGGCATTTTGTATGTAATAAATATTCAGAATTTGGAGACTCTCAAAATGCATTTGTATAAAAATGAAATAACTAAGAGGTGGAGGACTGGTGGCATTTTATGGCAATTCAAAGCTTCTAATAACATAATGGGTATCAAATGAAGTACTTGGTACTGATATCACTTTAAAGGTACTTTTGGTACTGGTATCATAATTTTTTTGTCACTCACTGGTTTATATTGGAGCAGTTTTGAAGCCCAGAGTAGTAACTTATGGTTGGCGCCATCTTTGCCATTTGGAGCCAGGAGCTTCCAAATAAGGTGATGCAATTCATGCTCTAGAAACCTGCCTCATTACCTCTGACTGAAGCTAACACTAGCTGACGAGCACACTCAGGCTAACATTAGCAACTTGAACTATGCTAATATGGCAGGTATCGTAATCAAGTGACATTTAATTTATCGAAATATTGCGATAAAGAGTTCAACCAACAACTTGACATTCATAATCATGAGTGAAGACTATCTCTGCCATCTTGAATATTAAAGCATAAGACTGTTTTCATTATTGTTATATTTTGGTGGTCAATCTTTTACCATAAAATAATTGTATATACATAATATTATTCTTATGTGTTAGTTTGGCTTTCCAGCAATGACAAAAATTGTGAATGCACAAAATATATTCCTAAAGCCACTGTACAGTACATTGTTATGCACAGCTTTGTCTGTTCAATAGGAAATATATCTTAATAAGAGATTATTAGCAGCATTTCATGTGTGCTTACTTTTGGTTACCACCAAATAAAATGCTTTATATAATCTGTGTGATTGAGGAAACTTGTGCTCTGTGTAATAACCATCTAACACCACTTTGATGATGAATAAAGATAAAGAAACTCCACTTGGCTCCAGTTGATTCTTAATTCTTACTTAAATATATGAAGTCAATTACACACACAGGTATCTAATATATCAGAGAAGCCTTTAGCACAGTGCCTACATGGATACAATCATCAAAAACGTAAAGGCTTACAGGAAACAAACACTTATTATAAAGCAGCTCAGATCATGCCACCTGGGAGAGCAGAAACATGGACATTACAGGTCAGAGCGAATTATGATTTAAACAATAAGGACATCTGTTGTTGACCATCCAGGGCGAACCCCTTATCTCCTCCCTTGGCGGCAAAGCACGAAACATTTACTCAGAAGAGACACGAAGGTCAGAGAGGACAGGGACTGTATATTAAATCCTTGAGGAAAAGCTCTCTTACAAACAGTCCTGCTATAAACGTATATATCCCATAAATTGAACAGAGAACACTTTGTCCAACATCGAGCAAACTGTAGGTTTGTTTACAACCATCTACTCTGTTCTTCTGACTGCTCACGATTCTTCTGATATCGTTCTTCGATGTCATAAATTACTTTGGTGACTCAGTGTTATCATAACAAATAGGAAACCTACAAACACAAGCCCAAAATTGTAATTATCCACAATTATCTTGAAAATACTACATGAACTTGAATTGACCCCGTCTGTTTTGACTGTTCCTTCTTTCCTTTCCTTCCTTCTTTCCTCCCTCCCTCCTTCTCTTTCCTCTGTCCTTCTTTCCTTCCTTCTTCTTTTCCTTTCTCCCTCCTTTCTTATTCCCTCCTTTCCTTCCTTCCTTTTACTTCCTTCTTCCTCCCTTCCTTCCTCTTTTCCTTCCTTCTTCCCCCCTTCCTTCCTTGACTCGAGGACAACAGGAGGGTTAAAAGTGTTTTGCTTGGTTGTGTGCATTAGCTGAATTCTACCAGTTTCATACTGGAGCAGGTTTTTTTAAATTGTTTTCAAAATATCTTCTTTAAACATGATCATCAACAAATAGAAATGTGAGATACAACGTTTTTATGTGACAGTAAGAGATATTCATATGCACACACACACACACAAATATACACACATTACGTTACCCCGGCTCCTAATTGGCCAGCGTGGCAGCATTCATCAGCGAGATATTAGTGTGAAAGCCTCTCGCCGAAATCGCCATGATCGAGGTCCCACAATGCATTTCTGTCTGATTGAGCCCAGCGAATCCCGATAGCAGCAGCCCGGAGAAAATTAGATCAGACCGGCTGATTCTCTCATCAGTATGCTGGCGCTGACATTTCACCACTCGCTTCATGGTCACACAGAAAAACACAAACACACACACAGCAAACCTGTCAGGTATGAGGGAAGGTGTGTGTGTGTGTGTGTGTGTTAGACTTTAACGGATGCCGGTTTAAGTATTCCTTACTGTGTTTTTAGATTGAAAGGGTCTTTGAAAGAGCTCTGTTATATATTTCTCTGCTTATGTATGTGTGTTTCTTTTCTTCCAGGGTCCCATTTATTCCCCTCACTCTAGATCTGGGCCAAAGTTCACACAAAAAACACAAGAAAAAAATGGCACAGCAAGGTTTGGAGATAAGGCCTGGCTCACAGATGGCATTACACTTCATCCCAAAGGTGTTGAGGTCAGGACTCTGTATAAGCCAGTCAAGCTCTTCCACAAATTATGTCTTTATGGGCCTGTTGTTATAGTTGAAAGAAATGTTCATGTTGAGACAGAAAAGAACCAAACACAATAACAACTGTTGCCATGAATTGTCTAAAATATCTCACCGAGGCAGCCCCAAATCAAAGGTACACAAAAATATGTGTATATAGCAGGCGGGGAGTTCTGGTCGTCTGAAATGATGCCAACCTGGAAGTAACTTAAAACTGCATTCTATCAAAAGGCCACCAGGGGCGACCGTTTTGGTGTCAAAAGGACTTCCGTCTCTATACAAATCAATGGAGAATTCACCAACTTCTCACTTGATTTCTAACCTCAGTAAACGTTTTCAAAATGTGTTTATGGTCTCAATCGCTAGTTTAAAGCCTTCTTCAATGCAGTATGATGTTCATTTGGGACATTTTGGCCCCCCTGATTTTATATTTGACGATAAAGCAGGGTATGCATTAGGGCGTGGCTACGTCGTGATTGACAGGTTGATTGGTTCACAGGTTCAGGAGGGCGCCTCATGCTCCTCCTGATGCCCATATAAGTAGAATCCGTGTTTTTATTTTTCCCGGCATGCACCTGAAATTTTCAAGATGGCGCTGCTCAGATCCGATACTATTGGCTTCCGAGCAGCAGTCCACAAACCAATGGGTGACGTCACGGATGTTATGTCCATTTCTTATGTAGCCCGTCTACCCTCAATATATGTAGATAGGGCCCTGAGTTCTTTACTTCACTTAACTTTAGTGGGTTAACTCTAACTAACTTAATATTATTTATCTTGGGTCCTTTAACAACTTTAGAACTACTGGATGTAACCAGATGGTAGTGGCCTCTTTATATCAAAATAGATAAGTGTACTGACCCATTATCAAATATTCACAAGCACAACAGTCAAATATGTGCAAGATATTTGGACCTCAAACCTTTTAAAGTTAGAAAATACACTCAGAAACCAACGTATAGATCAAAAGTACTATCTTACTTGAATAATAATGCAAAAATAAATATAACAACTTAAATTCAGTGTCCCCTTTTAATGTCCAAACTAAATTTCAGCAGTAATCAAACACTGTGCACGCACTAATAATCACTATACTAAGCCTAATAATACTTAATAAAATAAAATCGTTGCAGGCCTGTATCGCTGCTTGTGTTCGTTGAGACCAAAAACTAAGCAGTCACTTCACTCTCAGCGGAGCAGAAAATAAATTAACTGTAGGTACCTTTTCCAGGAGTTATGTGGTCATCCAGGGAATATAACAGTTCACCGCTGTCTGTCCAGGAAGCAGGAGACAGCAGGAGGACACACTCACAGAGTTTGGGTGGATATCCAACGTTGCCAAAGGAACTCGGAGCGCTATCTGGTGGTTGTCCGTCGTCTCCCGGTGTTATGGTTTAACTGGTGACCGTTTTATCTGGTGACTTTCTCACATTGCATTACGTTACGAGAGGTGAATGAGACTTCTCAACACACCATTTATCTTACTAACTTAACTTAGATATAAACCAATGAATGTGTGTTTTTTTTAAAGGGTTAAGCTCCAATTTAAATGCTTTAAAGTCACCAGTTAACACGGTCACCAGTTAAACCGAAACACCGGTCGGAAACTGTCCACAAGGCTAGGATGTCGAGCTGGGTTAGCTCAGTTAGCTTAGCATGCAGTCTCTCCACCTTACAAACACGCTCACTTAGCTAACGAGCGACGTAACAGGTTACTAGGTTGCAAAACATCGGGCAGACGTTCTCAGTAACTCTCCATAAAATCTCATTTTACAGATTATCCTGTTGAAAATCTAATACACATACTGTACAAACTGTTTTCTTCACAACTTCAGACGTCCACACCGCCAAAAAACTACCGCATCCTCTTGTTAACTTTCCGTCCTTCCTTCTCTCCCGGATGAACGCACACACAACCTCAATCTTTCAAAATAAAATACGCCTCATGTGAAAAGAAAGCATTTCTTTAGAAAGGGTACCATAGAAATAAACAGCTTTTTATCAAATTAAATAAAATAAAACACATATAGCAATTTAAACATGTTTAAACATTTTTTAACATTTTCAGTTAACACATGAACTTGAGATTTGACCAAACAATGAAATATATGTATTTCACTCTTTTTAACCTTTTATCAAATCCTATTTATTCATGTATCTATCACCAACTATTTAACATATTTATGCACATTTTTCCCCGGACTACACTTATATACAGTCTATGGTATATAGTTTGGACCTGAAGAAGACCCATAGTGGTAGAAATGATTTTATTTTATTAAGCACCTGCAAATATGCATGGATGTGTGTTTCCACTGATTTAGCCTCATAGTGGATATGCCAATAAGTTAAAAATTCAAGATTCACTTTATTGTCCCGCATTGTAGGACATTTGGCTCAATCTTCCACCCATACTGCATCCATAAACAAACAAACATACAGAGTAAGACAGCTACAAGGAACAGGATTATAAAAGACAGGGGAGGCTGCGGCTCAGAAGATTGGCCGTTCAATTCCCGGCTCCTCCAGTCTCCATGTCGATGTGTCCTTGGGCAAGATACTTAACAATTGCTCCCAATGGCTGCGCCAATGGTGTGTGAATGGTTGTGAATGTTAGCTGGCAGGTTGGCACCCCTGTCATCAGTGTGTGAATGGGTTAATGTGACATATAGTGTAAAAGTGCTTTAAGTGGTCGAATAGACTAGAAAAGTGTTATCGTACAGTCCATTCACCTCAAACTGCTCAATTATTACTCTTTGTATTGTAATTGTATTCAGGTATAAAAGCTTTTATGTGTGATTGGGTAATAATTTTACTATTTCACATTGTGATGTTTTTCTTCTAAAATCAGTCTGATAGTGTGACTACTCTTTGTTCCTGCTCAGTTGAACTCAGTTCGAGCAATATCAGCTACGTCAGTGAATAACATTTTACTGTCAGGAATGATGGCTAAAACTAAAAAAGTACATTTTTAAAACCTAACTTTTTCCTGTAAGAACTCACGTTGACAAACTTATATCGTAAAAGTCTTCAAAAGTGAGGGTCAGTTAAAGATTTGTGTGTGTTTATATTCCCTCACTGTTCCTGCTGGTTGTGGTGAATGTAATATAAACCTTATGTGTTTTCTTCTTTATGCCCCCCGACCCACCGACGCACACACACACACACATACACACACACACACCTGCCCGGTCTCAGCCTCACAGAGAAGAAGGAGTCCGTCTGATATTGACAGCTGGTTGGGATCAGGTGGAGCCGCCGCTGAAGGTATTTTGAGGGCAAACTGAGCCTCAGAGAGACTTTTAGAGTGACGTTGTCTCAGCTAAACCGAGAATGACACCGCGACAGATGTGACAGTTAAACCCTGATCTGACCTGATGTCTGCTCAGACACACACACACACACACACACACACACACACACACACACACACACACACACACACACACACACACACACACACACACACACACACACACACACACACTTGTACATCCATACTTGTGAGGACCTTCATTGACATAATGTATTCCCAACCCTTTACCCTAATAGTAGCTACCACAAATTAGTCTCTAAGCCTAACTCTTACTGTGAACTGAACCTTAAACCTCAAGCAGCTCTTTGAAGGTCTGTTTCAAAATAGAGATCAGCCAACATGTCCTGACTTTATGAAAACGTCCTTGGATGGCCTAAAACTTAAATGGGTCCCCACAAAGTGAGATAATCAAGTACACACACACACACACGTCAGACCATGCCCACTTTTGGGGACATTACATAGACTTACATTCATTTCCTGGAGACTACTTGCCTAATCTTAACCATTGACCCAAAAATCAGCATTTTACCAATTGGGGTAGAGGGCTCTTGTCCCCAAATGCACACACTGTACCCAATTAACTGGTCCTAAGTCTGAAATTTGTTCCCACAAAGTAGCAGACAGATCACACACATAAGGTCAACTATCTAATTAAGTTATTTTGAACCTGTCTCCTTTTACACTGTGTGATTTTGGGCCGTCTTCCTTTCCTAAGATGGAAGTTGACAATCGTGAGAAAAACAGATCCAGCTGTGAGACTCCTCTAACAACGACCGATTTGGGAGCTTTTTGTGATCAAAGACAGCCCGAGGCAAAAATCTGACAGTGTCAGAAATTTCAACACCAAATTCCCACAATGTGACTTTCTGCTCCGAACCACGACTACAAACCAACCAATCGGGATACGACACGGAGAGGAGGCAGAATACACTGGACAGCGTGACATTTCGTAAGTGCAGAAGACTAAAATTACTTTACTGCATTTATTATCAGAGCTGCAGATGGATGATGTGTCACTGCTTTCATTTACTTTTACCAGCTTTCATCGCACAATCTGACAATCTGACATCTGACAGACTCAAACTGATATCGTACAGTCTGACACAGATTGTGACTAAGATTTTAGACTTAGACGTCACAATTTAATACGAAATAAACTTAAGTCACACCTTGAACCATTACATACTGTTCATGTTCAGGTATTTCAAAGTATCCCCTCATAACTATTTATACTTTCGGAACCACAAATCATTCATAAAAACCTAATCAGTCATTAAATTGGCGACTAATCCTTAATGAAACTGTCAGAGAGCAGAGAGAGTAAAAACCCATTTACAATCACACTATATAATGTCCCAATGTTATATATAACACTGGAGAATATAACACTTTCAATAAATGATGATGATGAATGGTGAATAAACCTTATTCCAGAATGGTAGTTTTTGAATTTTCTGAATAAATCATGCTGAACACTCAACCAACATGCGTATCAGCTGCACAAAAACATTTTCAGAAAGTTGAAATATTTCGATTTTTGTATATTCTGGCTCACATTGAGATAAGTCATCACATTTCTGGCTGAAATTACATTTTTAAGGTGTTTATTTTCCTTCTCTCAAATGTACACATGGCTCTAATCTGACCCTGCATGGTATGTAAGGGGTTAAACAGACAAAGATTGAAATACTTTCAGGCAAAGTTTAAAAGTTCTTTGAAGGGGGAAATTATTTTTCTTTGATTTAACATTGAGCTGATTACATAATTAGTGCTGGCAAAATTAAATGAACTGCATCAGAAACTGAGTGTGTTTTCAATTTCGACTCAGTTTCCTGTATATTAGCTTTGGTGAACGTTCTCATTAATAACCTATTAAACAATATGAGATCTTAAACACCCAATTTATAGTCTATATGTGAAGAAAACCATTAAAGCATAAGACTGACCTCAGCTATGACTCCACAACTTTTCATTAACAATCAAATCTTAGTCATTAATGTTTCCAAAGCTGTTTAAATATACACAGAAATGTATTTGCATTGTATTATGTAGCACGTATTGTACATGTTTCTATTTATATGCACTCTCTTTCCATCTTCCTTCAGGTTTCACCTTATTTCATCATTAATCAAACATCTGAATGTCTTGGTTTCCTTTCGTAACGAACCACCGGGAGGCGCTGCAGCTTCCTCCCTCAGCATGACTTGAACCATAGAGTACATCCTCATGATACTCATCTGTTGTGGTAAAGTGACTGGAAATGGGGGATAGAAAAAAATACTTCTTAGATTTAGAGGAAGGTGGAAACTCACATAGACACACACACACACGCAGACACACACACACGTCAGCTGAGTGGTTGTCATGGCAACCGAGGAGGCTACAGGGATGACAGCAGAGAGCAAAGTAAAAGGCATGTTCCAGATCTTTCTTCAAGCTAGAGGAGATGAGATGAGTCTGTGTTGTTTTCTGTGTTATATGTCTCACAAATATAATGATTCATTGAATTACATTTTGTTCAACTTTTCCATATATTTATGTTTTTTACAATAAACGTGCAAAAGTAATGAAGTTACAACTTGATTAGCAGAGATTATTTTTATTTTATAATCATATCAATAAAATAAACTTAATTTAAACCGACATATTTGAACAAAAAAAGGAGGAAAGGCATCGGTACAGTCTCTTGTGTGTGTGTGTGTGTGTGTGTGTGTGTGTGTGTGTGTGTGTGTGTGTGTGTGTGTGTGTGTGTGTGTGTGTGTTTCTCAGCGAGGACGGTCGCCCATCTGGTTCTTATTGAGACTCAAGGTGGAACATCGAAGTCACCTCTCACCTAATTTTCATCTGGGTTTGAAGAAGACACATGCACGCATGCACACACACACACACACACACATACACAGGAACACACACACACACACACACAGAAATACACACAGACAAACACACACGCATGAGGTAGTATGCGTTTTCCACATGTATCTCTGGTTTGGTTCAACTTGCACACGAAATCTGGATCTTTTTCTCTCTCAGACTTTCTCCTGCTTTTGAGTCTTGTGTGCACATTACATGTACTGTTTATACAGTCTCTGCACATTACCAGATACAATCTTAATGATCTTCATTTTACATGCATTATTTATGATCACCTGCCCTTATGTGGAACTTATATTTTCTCTTACCTTCTATTTGTTGATTGTTATGCACCACAACACCAAGGCAAATCCCCTTTATGTGCAAACCTACTCGACAATAATCTGTTTCTCATTCTGACACTTTCACCTTTTGACTCTTCAATGACTTCATTAAAACTGGAAGTGGTCGATTGGGTATAAATTTGGGTATAAATATGCAGGAACACTCAATTAATGAGTAAATAAGATAATCAGATCTCTTGATAATGAAAATAATAGTTGGTTGCAACCACATTACTCCTACGATAGAATAAAACTACCTTTCCTTCAGTTTCCTGTGTGAAGTTTCATAAAACACAACTTACTTGCTCTCCAAGAGTTCATATTGTACTTCACTTAATTGAATCATGTAAACCCAAATAATATGGAGACAAATCTGATGCTTTTGGGGAGTGTGGGTCAGAGCTTTTATCATGTAATCCAGGGATTTGTTTAATTTACCAACGAAGAATTTGGGGCGAATGAAAGATAAAGCTGCTTGTTATGAAATGGATTTCAAAGCCTTGCTTTGTGTGGCTCCCCAGTTTGACTGTAAATACATTCAGCAGCAGGGTTGCAGGACTTGGCGCAGGGTGGCACAGAGCGGGCCGACGTAGCACGCGTTGGCTCCGACTATAGACACCAGCTTGGGCAGATGGTCGGCGGCGTGACAAGGGGGAGCTGGTGACGCAAACATCGCCGAACAGCTGAAACAACCCACAAGATACAGGTGGTGAGACGATCCACTACCCTACCTCCTCCCCTCCTCCTCCTCCCTCCCTCCTTTCCCATCCATCCCCACTCCCACACACACATACACACACACACACACACACACAAAGCAGGCTGCTGTGTGTTACATAACTCAGAAACACTGAGGCTGAGGGGCTTCACTATCTAATCAGTCCAGGGGACCCACAACTCATATCTGTATCCATGGAAACACACACACACATAGCGATAGGCCTCCCTGCACACACACGTGTTTTGTTGAAAAATACACATATGTAACTGCACAAACTGTACATTGCATGAAAAGTGGAGGAACACACACACACACACACACACAAACACACACACACAGACACACACACACACACACACACACACACACACACACACGTGCACGCTTCCACTGTAGTTCTGATATCTGAACAGAGGAGCTGTCAGAAGGGCCCGAGTGCCTCCCAATGGTCTGCTGTTGCACTTTTATGTGTTCTGTGTATTTATTATTCAACACATAACACACACACACACACACACACACACACACACACACACACACACACACACACACACACACACACACACACACACACACACACACACACACAGATGGAAGAACATTATAATAGTGTCAGAAAGATGATTAAACTGTGGTATTGCAGTTAAATGTCACATAATTTGTAAAAAAACATAATAACTGACAGGCAATCAAACCCTGTAGTGAGAGAACTTGTTTGGCTCTTCACAGCTCTGTTTAAACATTGTAAGTTTTACATTTTAAGGGTGCAAAGAAAACATGAATGCACCATATTCCTAAATGTGTTTGGAGCCTGGATGAAGCGGAGGACACAAACATGCTTCTTAAAGAATAAAGCTGATGTGATTTTATATGTTTTTTCTTTTTTGGCTAAGTTTACATGCACATAATATTCCAATTTTTGACATTATTCGGGAAAAAGACAAAATTCCTACCAAGCAGTTTACATTGCTAAAGAGAATGAATTTTCCACTAATATTCTTGTTTACATACAGACAGTTTTTAAGGTTTCTCTCTGCTCCTATTGGAATGGGAAAAACAAGATCTCAAGTAAACCAGTGAGGTGAAAAACATTGTTGAGGCCTGATATCTAGAAGTGATATGATTGATATTATAAATGTAGCTATATATACTGAGTGTTTTTGGTGCACCGAGTCATCGCTGGCGGTCCGTGGCTCCATGTCAGGATAATAACAACCCGTCCCCTTCATCCCCGTCGTGGAGAAGGAGCGTTCTGTTTTTCCAGCCCTCCCTGAGCTGCTCTCCACTCCCCTCTCATTCCTCTCCTGTCTGCCTTCCTGCTTCAGCATATGTCGTTTTATTTGTGCATGGGCAAACAAGCAAGAGGTTAAAACTGCAGTAAAAAAACAAACCCAATTAAGATGCATAGTACGGATGCACTGTGTACATGTCCACAGAATGCTCCGAAAACTAGAATATTGGCAAATCCCACTTATCTTAATAGGAAAATGCTAAACTTAGAATAAAGCCTGATTCAGAATATCAGTATCAGATTCTGAATATTTTCATATTGGGAATAATAGCGGAATATTAGTGTGCATCTAAACTTACCCAATGCTGACAAATCCCATTAAAAGACAAAAAACACCAATGTCCTACGGCTTCACTACCCAGTTTATATCACTCAGTCCTAAAGGTCTATTAGTTCCTACAGAAAGAGTACATTTTAAACATGGACCACAAATATGTAGTTTCATTTTTAAGCCAACGTATTAACAGAAGGTAAATTGTGCACGTGACGTGGACTATTTTCAGCGCTGGATTAATACACATTTGGTGCTTGTGAGTGTTTCCAGCAGCAGGACAGTGTGTGCAGGATTGAGTGAAAATAGACTACTGTGATCAAGGTTTTTAATATATTTTGGATAACATTATGAGTTCTATGGCATAGAGGAGTAAGATGGATCAGGCTACAATACCTGTTAGTAGTATTGATTCATTGTTGATTTTGATTTTGGCTTTGTTGACAACTAGAGAAACAGAATACTAACAACCTTATTCTACCCTTTTAAAGCCAAAATATGTATTTTAAATCCAAACTAAACAGATTTACATAGCGCTGCAACGTTTAATCGACTCAAGTATTATGGTCCAGTAGTTTATCCAATTTAGTTTCCAATTCATTGATAATTGATTTGTTGTTTGTTGTCTATGCCAAGGCCCAAAGGAGCAACCTCAAATGTTGTTTTGTCCTGACCAGCAATCCATTACCCAAATATATCAAATTTACTGTCATAGAAGACAAAGAGAAAATAAGAAGCTGGAGTTGAAGAATTTCAGTATTTTTTTTTCTTAACGAGTCGATGTTCTCAATAAAAGAATGGAGACGTTGACTACTGACTGGTGAAATACACGACCAGGGAATTAAACAACTAATCGATCATGAAAATAATTGTTGGTTGTAGCCTAATTGCACAGTTTTTGTGTCTTTTTACAGTGGAGTTTAACTCTTTTTCCTGTGACAGTACAACAAGCTACCTCACTATTGGAAACTAGCCTATTGATGTCCTCAACTGTCTCCATCTGTCATATGATCCTCCTCTTGTAGGTCGTAGTAGTCCGTCGAGTACTGAGTAACCACCTGGTATGTTCACACCTTCAGATGATGCAGCAAGACAACATGGAGGTCTGTTGGTGAGTAAGGATAAGCCTTTATTGGTGTTTGGAGGGGGGGGGAGCCAGACCACATATGCCATTATCCCTGTGGACAGCACACAATACTGGTGAGGAGTCGGGGTATAGTGCTTGGTTTATGTAGTTTATAACAGTCAGTCACAACAAGAGAAAAGTTAGCTGAGAAATCCACAAAGTCGAAGAAGTAAATAACAAAACTTGTGTGTACATTATTGTTATCATTGTGGTTTTTGTTGTCGTTATTTACCCGCAATGCCGTGTTTTTTTTGTTTAAATCGTACATCAGCCACCATGTGAAGAATGGGCCTCAAAATGCTCACCAGATACAGTTTAACATGCTGAACACAGTTACATAGAAAAATAGCACTGTTAAAAAGTTTCTGAAATGTGTGTGTGAAGAAAATCCCCCAAAAATCCCAGGTATCAAAAAAACTTCTGTCCAAGGAAAATGGGAATATATGTATATATATATATATTATAGTTGGAACTATAGCTCCCATAATACACCTGCATGGGGAGTTGGTACAGTCTCTGGATGGTCCAACAGGCTCAAGTGAAGGTTGGCAATAAAAAGCAGTTTTACATGAGAGCCAAATCCCAGCTGTCGGATGAAACAACTCAACAGACATTTATCGTAGTATCATCAAAAACAACAGCAGTAATAAGTCCAGCAACTGAATTTTAAGGTAACAATCATCCTTTTTTTATGTTGTTGATGTTGGTTGGATTCTGTAAATGAAGAAGCTCTAAATG
The DNA here is from genome assembly GCF_963691925.1 of Scomber scombrus. Classification (NCBI taxonomy): domain Eukaryota; kingdom Metazoa; phylum Chordata; class Actinopteri; order Scombriformes; family Scombridae; genus Scomber; species Scomber scombrus. The sequence continues at coordinate 4,720,180 of NC_084985.1, forward strand.
GACCGTTTACTAAACCCCGTCCCTGACCTGCGATTGTCCAATCATACCTCAGCAACATTAACAGGGTGGTAATAAAGGAAAAAGCCCCAAGAGGCCGTGGTTTACAATGGTCTTAGTACAGCTAAGGGCGATGTTAGTCACAATGCCGAAAAACCTCCTTAGCTCAAATATAAAACCCGGTAGGTTTTCTTTATTTCTTTTGCCGTCATCTTCGTGTTTTTTCATGCATTAACAGCGTTGCATATTTCTTCTTCTTCGTCCTGGTGGATGATAAATGATTTTGGCTTCAGTTGACGGTTCCCCTCTCTTTAGATCTGTGTCACATCACACCAGACTATTGACAAGACCCTCAGGTGTGTTTGGATTCAGTGTCAGACAGCTCTTGATTTAGTCTGCCTCAGTTAACACTTGGTGCTGAGATGTTTTGTCGCTTACTTGACGGCGAAGGACACCAACGGAAATGTAGTTGCTAGGGTTGAATTTGGGAACAAGAAACAGGATCGGCTGATCGGTGGATCATTGGTTCATCCCAACATAACTATTACCCAGTATTCATAGTGGAATATAACTGAGAGAGACTCTGGTTTGGCTCCATTTTGGTGGTGTAAAAACAATGGTCAGATCTTTCTTGGCACACCAAGTCTGAACATAGCAAATGGACCACAATCTGTTTAATGGTCCGGCTTTTTTTCTTGACTTTTCCAGCTTTCCTTTCCTTTCATATCCATCTCTTCCCAGCACTGATCCAGGCTTAAGACCACCCAATAAATCAAAATGAACAACAAAATCTGACATTTTAAAACAATTTGTCACTGTAATACTAATTTAATCACAGGTGTTGGTTATAGTATAGTATATATATCGTATTTTACAATGGCTTCGAACGCAGCCCAGCCAATCATTATCAAGAACTGGAACACTGATTCACTTGGAAAAATTGATGGGTAAAAATGAGATGCTGCTTATGTCGAAAATCAAGGACCTGTTGTTTAAAAAGTCTGTATAAGATCGATTTAAGTGTTAAACTTCCCATCACTATCAACAGCTGTGTCCAAAATCAATCTTTAATTCTTACATTTTAGTGTGAATTTTATGTTTTTACTGTGTTCAATGAATTTTCACGACTTTGCCCCTTTGTGTTTATTTGCCCCAATCAGCCAAAGTAACATCTGTAAATCAGCTGTTACCGAGCATCAGATGCATCGACCGTGTCTGTGAGAGTGTTTCTGTTTGTTTGGGTTCATTTCAGCCTCTAACTGAACTCTGAACTCAACAGAGACTCTGTTGTTTTTCTGTTACTTCCCTCCCGTTTCTCTCCTTCCCCCCTCCTCTCGTCTTCGCATGTTAAAGAAGTACATTCATAAAGCTCCGGGATACGATTATAGTGCATTGAACACATGGGAACGTACTGACACAATCCAACAATGCAATATGGTGCATTTTATAGATGTGAAAATGAATGAATTCAGTGATTACACAAAATTTGGATGATTCACAGATTCTCAATTTACTGCTCACTATAGAGAGCCAAAGTAAAGACGTCACATCCAGTTAACCTCCTTTCCGCTAGCTTCTGTAACACAATGCAATCCCTCGTTTAATGTTTCCTTTATCAGTATTTCAGAATAAAAGAAGTGTGTTCCTTTGGGTTTACTTTGAATATCATAAAACAACTTTACTCCACTAAAGCAGCTGCTATCAGACATTTAAACCTTTTTTCATTTTAACAAAAGTTAAATAACATTTTTCTTTGTGTACACAGAAAAATCATTAAAAAACTCACAAATGTTTCTTCTAAAGTTGTAATCTCTGCTGTGGGAAGACTTGTACAGTGTCGACTCCTCTCAAACTTTCAGCCCAGAAGTGTTTTATGGGATATTGTGTATGTTAAAAGACGCTAAAAACATAAACACTGAATAAAAACATTATTAGATTACATTTTTCAGAAAACTTCCATCCTTATATGAAGTGAGAAAAACAACATATTGTTGAGAAAGACTCTGTTCAAACGCTGGAGGGGTTTATATAATAGTAAATTATTAAAGCTAAATAACATTTTTCATTGTGCAAACAGAAAAAACTACAGACACCATTATAAGAATTACGTTAAAAGTCTTCCATATCCATAAAACTCACCAAAGTTTCTTCTAAAATTGTTAAAACTATCTCTGCTGTGTGAAGACTAGTTGGCCCAAAATGTTTTATTGGATTGTGGGATATTTATTATGTTAAAGGAGAACATAAATATTCAATTAAGATGATATTAAACATTCTTAAAAAAACATATATAGTAAAAAAAAAAATATTCTATTGAGAAAGACTCACTGGATCTTTAGTTTTTAGCATAGTTAGACACGTAAATGAGGTTTTCTTACTTCTGGAGCAAAACCTGGAAGTTCATGTTTCACTTCGGCTCTCTGTTGAATAATATACTGATTGTCTGTTATATATAGAGAGCAGTAAATGAGCGGGCGAAGGAGTGATTTTGGACACAGCCTATTGTGCAGAATGGAAGCTTTAGAGGCATAGCAACAGTAACTAAGGGGGGCGGGGCTTAGTGAAGGGTCACACGATCAGAGTAGAGTAGCTTCCTGTCCAACAGTGAGTTATTTAACTGGATTAAAACTTAATCATAACCAAAAAATTATTCACAAGCAGGAAAAAAATGACATATCCCCCCCGAGCCCAAAAAAACAAATAAAACCACAAATTCTGTGATCGAATCATGGACTTTTTTTTTTTGCATCTTTTTTCTTTTTTTTTAATAGGTGTATTTAATACCTCAGACAATAAAAACACCTGAGAAAAAACCGACAAATGATTCCAATGGGTTTTTCTGTAATATATTCAATTATGTATATTACAACTATAATCACATGATTCAAGCATATATCATATACACATATATATCTAGTGATAGAATAGTTTAATATTCAATAGCACATGTTGTATGGTACAGTAGCAGTAGGGTGCATTTCTCGTTTCTCATTGGGTAAAAGTTTTGAAGGAGAGGTATAGACAAGTGTTTGTGTGTAAATCTATATATGATTTATCGATACAATATACAACAAAAGAAAGAAAAAAATAAACTATAAAGAAGGAATTAAAGACAAAGAAAGGGTATAGGCAGTTCAGTACTGTGTTTTTGAGATGGTGGAAGTGTTTGCATGTGTGTCATTATGATTTGTGTGTGTGTGTGCATCAGGTGAAGGATCAGATCAGCACCATAGAAGTCCATAACAACATTAACAACAACAATAAGGGGTTAAAACCTGGGTGAGGAACTGTGCGTGTCTGTGTGTGTGTGCATGTGTGTGTGTGTGTGTGTGTGTGTGCATGCTGAAGGTTTCAGTCACTGTTCAAATCTTGGACAAATCAACCCCTAAAAAACCAGTTAGTATTTCATTTTTGCACTTCCTGGACAAACAGAGGAGTAAATAGAGAGAGAAAGACTGCGGTCATGTAGTGTGATGATTAACAGTTCATATCTGAGAGTGTTTTTGTGTGTTTTTGTGTCTGAGCGAGACACGTTTCACCGAAAAATAAAAGCAAACCTGCCAGCGAAATTCTCCACCTTCATTTTTTATAACTCAAACATCTGCTCACATCCAGCTGCTCTGATCTGACAGGTTAATTGCGTTCCTGTTTTTCTCTCTCTTTTTCTCCTTTTTTTTCGCCTTCAGATCAGAAAAAAAAAAAAAAGATTAAAAAGCCCCGAGCGATTTTATTTAAAAAAAAAAAAAAAATCATACACGGAATCAAATAGAAGATAATAAATCAAGTGCTTTTAACGAGCCCACAAAGAAAAAATAACGAACAAACACACAAAAAAAAAATCTTTTAAACTATACAATTTTTTTTTGTTTCACCATCTTCCTCCCGACGCCCGCCTTTGCCTTGCCCCCCCCCCCCCCCCCCCCCCCCCCCCGCCCTTCACCTCGCCGAAAACAATCGTTACTAAAATACCTCGCCTCGTCTCTGTGTGTGAAATACCTGATTCAACCGTGATACATTCTCTGTTTTACGCCTCCGCCTCGGACTTAAACCAGCTCCGTGAAATCGAAAATAGATTATTTGTCGTGTGTGTTTTTTTTTTTTTTTTAAGCGATAAACAGCTGGGAGGAAAAAAATCGTGTGGCCCCGTGACTGTCCAGCTATCAGACCCTCCCCCTCCCCCAAGCCCATATATAAAATATACAAAAGATTATCTCCAAAATCGTCCTCCTGTCTACCTCTGCTAATAGAAAAATATACAATAATCCTATGTCAAAATCTCTTTGCGTTATGGACGAAAACCCTGCACCTCCTTTTCCTCCCCCCCTCCTCCTCCTCTTCTCCTATTCGCTGGACTAGTCTTGCCTTCCTGCCCAGTTCAAAAATATACATGCTTAAAATTCTTTTTTTAATTTCCTATTTATAGAAAAAAATTACACATCTGACCTCTCCTGGCTTGTGTGTTCGTGCCTTGAGCTTAAAAAGTGAGATTTCACTGGCATAAATGTGAATTCAACACCCTGTTTGAACTGGCTGGAAGCGGAGGGAGGGGGGGGAGGGGAGGGGAGGGGCGTGGCCTGTGGAGCGCACTACTTGCAAAAAACGCCGCGCGACACCGGGCGTAAGCAGCACAGCACCGAGGGTGACGGGGTTTTATTTGGGTTTTTTTTTTTTGTATATTTTAAGCTGCCGAGGTGACACAAGGTGATACAGTACAGTCGTGTTTGGAGGTTCAGCGAAAAAGCAGCATGTACAAAGAGAGTCAGATCATCGGGGGAGGGGGGAGAGGGGGGAGAGGGGGAGGGGGCAAAAGAACAACAAAAAAGAGAGACATGGCATCGCTGTGCTTTACTGCTGTGACATCCTGAAGCACTGCGCCCGCACTAAAACACGTTGTTTTAGTCTATTTTACGCCCGGTGTCACATGGCGCTTACTGCAGATCTACGCTAGCCGGCCTCCCCCTCCCCCTCCACCCCCCCTCACACCGCGCCACTTCAACTAAAGTGCTGCTGTTGTTGGGTTGCCTTGTACCCTCTCTCTCCTCTCTCATCTCCTCTCCCCCCCCCACCCCCAATCCTTCCCCCTCCCCATCATCATCATCATCATCTTCTTTCTTCTTCTTCCTTCCTTTCGCTTCACAAGTCTCCGTGCCGGTTCTCGTACTTGTTGATGATGTTCCTGCAGCGGCCGAGCTCTTTCCTCATGTCGGCGACCTCGAGGCGAAGGGCGGCGTTCTCCCGCTCCAGGAAGGCGGCGCGCACCGAGATCTGGTTCTCCTTCAGCCGCCGGGCGTCCCGCGAGCGTTTCGCCGCCTCGTTGTTCTTGACGCGTCGGCTCCAATACTTCTCGTCCTGTCCCATCAGCGCCGGCGGCGGTGTGGTATGTTGGAGTGTGTGAGGAAGAAGGTTGGTTGGGGAGGAGTGGAGAGGGAGAGAAAAATAATAACAAAAAAAAGAAAGCGGCGTAAGTTATGCGATGAGAGAAAGAGAGAAAAAAATGGTAGAAAGAAGGGAAGAAGAAAGAAGGGAAGAAGGAAGAAGGGCTGAATAATTGCTACTACAGAGCACTAAAAACCAGAAAGTTTACTGTAGTTCACTTTTTTATACCACGGCCATGATAAATACTCACTTTAAATCTCTCTGTAAACATAAATTAGTGCATTAGTAGTCGGAAAAGCAGCTTAAATTATCCATTTTAAACAAGGTACCCATTTGTAATGTTGTTTTAATGGCTAAAACAGAGTATAGCTGCTTTTAATTAGCCGAATTAACTGTATAATTGTTGATATTGGATTTTAATGAGATGAAACTGCTTGTAATTGAGGCTTTCTGAGCTATTTTCCACCGGTTTGTTGATTCTTCTGTTTTACATCAAGCTTAGAGGAAGATGTAAACCTTTTAATCTATTAACATCTGTGCAATATTGTGTGATATTAGCACAGTTAGCACTAAAGTGGCTTTCAACTGTCATACAACCAATTTAAGAACATGTAACGTTGTGTTACGGTGAAAGCAGCAAACTGAAGCTGTGTTTTAGTCATATTTTTGCATGTTTTAGGGATCATAAATGCTGTATGTTGCTGCAGAAGTGGTTTAAAGTTTCTATTTGACATCTTTTCCACTAAGAAAATGGGTCAAAGTTATGTGAATCAAAGCTAACTACTGTACACTAGCACTCAAAAAATGCTATATGAGGCATATTCCTTTAAACAATACTACTTCTAAATCACTGATAAGCTTCATATTGACTATAAACGCATTATAAAGTTGATGATAAACTGAAAGCAGCTTCTCTCTTTTCCCCTGATAAGTGGCCATGGTATAAAAACGATAATACACTGCGAGGAATTCTCATCCAGAAAAAGACAGACTGAGCTTTGTCCGTTATTTTCTCGTATAAGAACGCCTCCTCATGCATTACCGCCAACGTTAACAGACAGCACAAAGCAACAACACACCAATAAAGACTCAGGCAGTATTTTTCTACTAGCACTCACGTTCACATCAGCTTTAAAAGTTTAACTTAATGATATTCAGATACTGGCTGGAAAACAATAAAATTAAAATACTACAAACAAATGTGGTGCTCTGCTGAGCTGCAGACTTGCCCCGAGGCCTCACAAACGTCTCCAACATTGTTTTTTGGGGCATGAAAAAGAGATTTGATGGCCAATGAAGAGTCTCATGAGAAGAAAAAATTGGAAACCACTGTTCAAACTTTTTTGGACTCAGAGAGCAAAGCAGGACTCGATTTGTAGAGATGATTTATGCCTGTCGAAGCACCGCAGTGTTTCCCCTCAGAGAGACTTTAACCGCTTTATATCTGCCAAAAACTGACATCAGACTACAATTAAACTAATTTTTTAACAATAAAAGCTGTTTTAAAATAGTTGTGAGATTATCAGCGCTGTGAGATTAGCTTTTAAACTCTTAATTAGTTGAAGTAAAGAAGTGAATTCTCCTCATTTTTAATCTTTTTAATCACAGCCAGATTTTCCTGCATGAGTTGGCATTAAACTGAGCTGAATATTAAAGTCCATTTATGAGCAATCTGAGCTTCATCTTTAACTTTGTCCGGAGATCCTTTTTCTTTTTTTCCAAACCTGAGCACAAATCATTTTTTGAAAACCGGCTACGTCTTAAACACGACGAGGTGAGCGCCTTCATCTCTCCATAAATTACAAACGCCTCGGGAGCTGCAGCTGCTCCGTGCTGAACTATGAGAGCATGAGCCATCGATCAGAGCTTTTCCTAGCTGTGTGCAATGAGCTGAGTACAAAATATTTTAAGACTTCTAGCAGGAGGCATCGATACCAGCGGCCGTCACGCACCTTCAGTTGGTTTTTTTACTGCATCCAGTACAGGAGCTGTCGAAGAGCTGCAGCCTTTAGTCATGATGGAGTTTAGAGTTTATAACAAAATGAGCTGGACGCTGATGGAAAATCTGACCTATTTTATCTATTTTATCTGGGAGAGTCAGTTTTGCACTGTTTAATCTTTAGAAACGGGGAGTTCCGGTCCTCTGAAATGATGCCAACGCTGAAGTAACTAATAACTGCATTCTATCAAAAGGCCACCAGGGGGCGACCGTTTTGGTGTCAAAAGGACTTCCGTCTCTATACAAGTCAATGGAGAATTCACCAACTTCTCACTTGATTTCTAACCTCAGTAAACGTTTTCAAAATGTGTTTATGGTCTCAATCGCTAGTTTAAAGCCTTCTTCAATGCAGTATGATGTTCATTTGGGACATTTTGGCCTCCCTGATTTTATATTAGACGATAAAGTAGGGTATGCATTAGGGCGTGGCTACGTTGTGATAGACGGGTTGATTGGTTCACAGGTTCAGGAGGGCGCCTCATGCTCCTCCTGATGCCCATATAAGTAGAATCCGTGTTTTTATTTTTCCCAGCATGCAACTGAAATTTTCAAGATGGCGCTGCCCAGATCCGAAACTATTGGCTTCCAAGCAGCAGTCCACAAACCAATGGGTGACGTCACGGATGTTACGTCCATTATATATACAGTCTATGGTTTTTAGAGATAATCGAGTGATGTGGTGGCTTTGACTTTACTAATATAGCTAAAAAATGGAGTTTAGATATGCAGATTTATAAAAGAAAAGATCAAGAATGTGGAACTGCAAAACAAAGCTGCACCAAACTGAACAGGAAAATCTTTTACAGTCAATAAGGGAAAAACTAAAAAGCCAAAATTCTTCTCATTAGCCATCAAAAATCTTTGTCTCATTTTCTGCCCACAGATATGTTTGTAATATTTCTTCTAAAAAATCACATCATCTACTTTAATAATTAGCGTTTAGGAGCAAAGACCTATGGGAGATTTAGTACCTTCTGCTCATTGGGAACCAGCATCTTTCTGGCTTTCTTGATCATCGGCTGCGGTTTCAGCTCCTCGTCACTGAAGCGGTGCCGCCGCGGGTCGAACGCCTCCTGGCCCGGCACGCTGGACAGCGCCAGGTCCGCCGGGTCCGGGTCAAAGTTCACCTGGATGTCGCTGTTACCGTTGGCAACCGCTGGAGGTCCCGGGGGTCCGGGAGGGCAGGTAGTAGAAGGTGATGGGTCCTGAGGCACCACCTGACCGCCTGGGAGGGAGAAAGAGAGAAGGATCTATTTAATTATGATAAAAAACATGTTTCTGTGACGTTGTTTTTAGGGCTGCAACCAATTTCTCACCCTTTTCTCAACTAATTGACTGATGTAGTCAGAAAAATGTCATAAAATACCTAAAACTGCCAATAAAATGTCTCGTTTTGTGTGATCATCAATCCAACAGTGACAGATATTCAGTGTTTGTGATGTTTCTGTGCCAGTCTGGCTCTGTGTCCCTCCACCAGGCCACCAGATGCCAACACTGGACTGAGTGGGAAGAAGGACAGATAACAGGTTGCAGATTATATTTTAAGGACCATTTAAGAAACGGTTGCTTTCTGGAGTTCCCTTGAGGTCGAGTGGTTGGCGCCCATGCCATGTAGTCACAGCGTCCCTGGTTCAAGTCCAGCAAAGGGACCTTCGCTGCAGGTCATTCCCCCTTCTCTCTCTCTCTCTATCTCTTTCTCTCTCTCTCTCTCTCTGGTTCCTGTTGGCCTCTCTGCCATCTACTGTCTAAATAAAGGCAAAAAAGCCCAAAATAGATCTTTAAAAATAAACAAAAAAACGTTGCTTTCCACACGAACTCTTTGCAGCTGAAACCGAACCGAACCTCTGAGCAACAGTTGTCTTTCTTTACGTTGTTACATCCATCAGACCACTCTCCTTATGATAAAGGTTCCTTGGTTGGCAAAGTGTAATGTTTAAGTTTTCTATGCTGTGTTTGATTCAAGTGCAACTGATTCAACTGTGCATTGTTAAACTCATGCATGAAGTTCTGTTTTTTATTTGTCTTCAGCCTTTTGTGTTTTCTCTCTTGTGTTTCCAGTCTGCTCTTCTCTCCACACACCTGCCCTGCATTCAGCCTCGTTAGCGCTGCTGCCCCCCCCCCCCCCCCACCCCAACCCGCTCCCCCAGCCAATCAGCTCCCAGCCTGCCTCTCGTGTCTCGCCACCTGTTCCTCGTTGTTTCATTAGCTCGGCTTGTATTTAAGTCCTAAGTTTTCAGTGCAGTCTGGTCGGAGCCTTTGTTGTGTTGTTTAGTTTCGCTCTGGTTCGTTCATCCTGCACTCAAGCTTTAAATAATTGTTAATCTTGTGTTTTTTTCTGAGCTGTTTGGGTTGACCGGCTCCACTACTCCACCTCACAAGTTTACTATCGTGTGTAACAGAAAAGCTTCTTACATTTGAGAGGCTGCAGCAGCTGAATATTTTGTTATTCATGCTTTAAAAATGACTAATAGGGAGCGCCTTGCTGGTCGAGTGGTTTTCGAGCATGCCGCCAAATGGCAGCGTCCCTCGATTTCGGCCTTTGCTGCAGGTCATTCCCCTCTGTTTCCCGCTTTCATGTCAGCCTCTTTGCCATCTGCTGACAAATAACGGCAAACAAATGCCCAAAAATGAATCTTTATCTTTCTTTTATCTTCCTGTCTAGTTGGAATAGTAAATTTAGTCATTGGTCTCCCTTATCATGCTATTGCTTCATTTTTTGTGTGGCAAAGTGGCAAAGATTGCAGCTCCAAACTCCAAAAGTTTTAGAAAGCTTCTTTAAAAACAGATTATTATTATTATTTGGATTTGTTTATCGTCAAAACATTTAAAATTGTCCACATGGGGATTTAACTTGTATTATGTCCACTCTGCCCCCTTCGTGACAGCGCCAGATGTGGACGTTGAGATTTGTGAGACGACTGCAAAGCTGCTGCTGCTTCTGTTGATTGTCAAAAGGAAGAAGGGTCAGTGAGAGGTCAAAGGTCAGGCTAAGCTACACATCCTGATGAATGTGGATCAGACATGGCGGTTTGAACCTGGCAAAGCCTCCTTAATCATTCTCCTGGTCATCTTTTAGCGTTTTATGTGGAGAAATGTATCAATACTGCCAATTAATGACTGATTAAAAGCTGTTTACACATTTCCAGTGAAGTATAAACTGAGATCATTCAAATGCATTAAACTGAGACTCAGCTTGACTGGTTTAATTACTCATTTATCTGTCCAATCATCGTCATTCAGATTAGAGTCCATCTGCCCTCACAGAGGACGGTCACGTGACATTAGGTCATGTCTAACAGGAGAGTTGAACTTTGGCTTCCTGACCTTAGACATAGAAATAAATAAATAAATCTCCTCACGTGTGTTTTTACATGTGTTTTTTGCTGTGAGTCAGTGTGAATCATAGCATCCACTCAGCAGCAAAACGTGTTATAATGGATTATTGCTGTTGTTGCTGTTGTTGTTGGTGGTGTTACCTGCAGCAACAAACACAACGTTCATTGCAGCTGACTTCAAGTATTTATTGGTTTCAGCCAATTAAAATGCACTGCTTTAAAATGTTGTTTTAATTGGATTATCTTAACTGAAGCCTAGAATAACTGGAAGCTGTAGACTTTATTTAATTAGCTTTATAGAACTAGTCTCCTGCATTTCCTCATGTTTTAAAGAGCATTGAAAAGAAAAGAAACATCTGGTTTTGGTGTTTAATTGGTTGATATAAACCATTTATCCCCATTTATTTAGTTCATTATTGGTTTTGACTGTATTTTTGTGTTTTTATGTATAACTGATAGTTTTTGATTGCATGTAATTGTATTTTATATATAAAAAAATACAACTACAGGGCAGCTCCATTGGTTTCAGTGTTTTAAATGCTCACATAGGTCAAACTGTGTAGCATTAGCGGTGGTGTTAAACTCATCTAGAGGCCGCTGGCTGCAGAGTCACATGATCTGCAGGCGCTCTCATGCTTCATCCGGAGAGAGCAGGGAGCCAAGATTGAGGCCCACTGAGATGAGCTGACCATAAAGAGGATTTACCCTATAGATAGAGGACTATATGTTCTACTCTTAAATCCAAAAAATGTCCTCACAAGTCAAAAGAAACAAACTTTTCCTCTTCTGTTTTTCTTTGTTTTATTGGCACTCTTGACATTATCTTTCATTATCCCTCCAAATCTCTGTAGGCAGCATCTGTGGAGAGACTGACAGTGCTGTTGTGATGCTGATTAACCACCGAGTGGCAGTATGAAGCCAGAAACACTCAGCGGGGCAGCGGGTTCACCTCATGCTGGATTCCCAACAAGCAGAAAAGATCAGGTTTTTTGTTTAACCCTTTGTGGGGCTTTTTATAGGAAGAAAATCTGCTTTTATAGCTGAATACACGACCAGAAGGATCATATCTGAGCTGCAAGGAGGAAATCTACAGAAAATTGATCTATTGTGCATGTTTATATTTAAAAAATGTGTGCTGAAAAGCCGGATAACAGCATTATAAGATTATAAAATAGACATTTGAATAGCAGGAATTAATAGAAGGAATGGGTTAAATGCATATTGGTGCAATATGAGTGAGAGAGAGAGACTTAACTCATGTAAGAAAAGCTAAATCAGTTCAAAAGTCCTCCTTTATCCTGATGGTAAATCATGTGGCAGTGAATGTAAAACTCCTCCTTGATGCTATTAGCCTGCAGCTATTCTGCATTAGCACCGCTTTGCTGAACATAACAGAATAGAAGCAAGAATAGCGAGAGTCTATTTTCAGGCAAATCCCTGGTTAAAAAAAAAAAAAAAAAAAAACCCTGCTGAGTATCAGACTTTTCTTTCCTAATTTTCTATACTTGGAAAAACAAGAAGAAGAAAAAAAATAGGTGGAGAGAGACAGAGAGATTTCTAAATGTGTCCTCATTGGAATAAAAGTGCTAGTTGAGCAATCATCCAGCACCAATCAGACCTCTATTGTAGCATATTTTTTTAATCTTTTCTTTTCTTCATTTTTTTTTTGGGGGGGGGGGGGTGCTCTAGGCTCTGTGCCACAGATTATAAATAACTACGGAGCTGCTTACCAATATTGTCCGAAACAGTAGTGGAAAGATCTCAAGATACTTTGGGCAAATTAAACAGGACAGGAGAGGAAGGAGGGGGGGGGGGGTTGTTTATTGTAAGTTATTTTTAAATTCAAAGCTATTTTTAATATTGAGAAGAGAGTAGAGGGAACAGATTAGAGGATACACCATTTTTGATATCTTAATTTTGTTTTAATGTGTCAAAAAAACAAAAAACATTGCAGCCATTTGTAAACCTGGAAATGTGTCAGAGCAGCGCAGTTGATGCCGATTTGATAGTTGACTTGCTGCTGTGAGCTGTCACTCATTTTTATTATGCATGTCGACCACAAGACCACAACCAAATCTTTAGCAGGCTCCAGGAAATCAGACTGACAGAGGGAGGGGGCAGGGGGAGGGGGGGGGGGGGGGGTTGGGAAGTATAGGCTACAACGGTCGAAACACTCCCACGTTCCCACTAAAACCAGCTGAAATCACTTGACTACACACTGAGCGTAGCAACTCAAGTGCAAAAGTGGGGAGTTCTGGGTGTATAAACATTGTAAATGGTGTTTTTTTCTCTTTTTTTGGGGGGGGGGGGGGGGGGGGGAGAGAGCGTAGTTCAATCAGATGCTGCAGTCTTCTTGCCAATGTGAATGAGTACTGCTGTGTCCCGTCATCAAGAAGCTTCAGTTCCCATTTGCTCCCTGTTGGGTTTGATCTGCTAATGTTAAACCAACATTCAAACACTCTTTTACATTATTTGTTTAAGAGTTGTAACATTTCTTTTTCCCTCCATTGACAGCTTAGATTTGGACATCCTGCTCTCTTCCTCTACAGTTATCATACATTATAGTCCGTTTTCTCTCCAAAGCAGAGTGGAAAGGTTTTTTTTTTTTTTTTTATGTGTGTATTTGGTTATTTTGGGCTTCTAGTGCCCAGTTGGAATCAGCCCAAGCTTCATAAACAACAGTCACATGGACTCTCAAACTGTTTGTTTTATTGGACGGAGACGGAGGCGACATGTCATCCTGCTGAGTTTCACATTTTTGACAGAGGAGACTCGAAAGCTGATTTTAAAATCTTCTTCTTTTAAAAAGAGGCTTCGATTTCGGGTTTTCACCAGTATTCAAATACCAATATTTACCACTTAACACTGAAAACTACAAATAATCTGCTTCAGTCGTGCTCATGAAGCCATTTTACCTTCACTGATGAGCAATAAATCATAAATATTATTCTTAAAAATGCATTGAAACACAAAATCATCCCTTTTTTAAAAGCTTTAGTACATATCAGACATGAATATGAGGCACATAAGCATCTATTAAAGAGAAATGAAGCTTTTTAGCATTACACTGAAATGTATATTATAAAGATTTTGTCCATTCATTTAAAGCACAGATGTACGTCATCCCTCCCAAACATAGAAATCAGTGTAATTATTACTATAAATACACATTTGGTGAAATTAATATCAATTAATTCCTGAATGTTCTCCACTAGGTTGTGTTAAACTTTACCAAAAACTGCCAGTTTCTATCCACAAAAGACACAATCCTCCACTGCTACAATATACTGACAGTGACCTGAATTGCAAGACTTTATCATATTTAAGATTTGACTGACTTTGATGTTTGTTTTATTCATTTATTGTAAATTGTTCCAAAAGAATATTAAACCTTAGTTTTCTCCATTTTTCATCCTGGACATTTGCAACCCCTAAAATTTGGGAACCACTGATTTTTACTGTATTAGTAAAGAGAAAGCTGTTGGTATGAATGATAACAGATTGATGCTGAAATCATGAAACACTTTGTAAAATTGACTTTTTTTTTGTTCTGTGTGAGTATTTGTCATTTTTTCTATTGTTAAAAAATGTTTCCTCTCAAACTACAAACACTGTGTGGTTTATAGCAATGATTAGTTTGAGTTTGGAACATGAATCTCAATCAGTGGAAGTTGTTATTTATATTTTCTATCACTATGAGTCATGTAATCCCACGTGGGTTGAACAATTTTTTAATAGAAAGAAATCAGTCAGTCAGTCATATTGTGATTTAAGAAGCGAAACCTTTACAGCAGACACTTTGACTTGTCATAGCAGGAATAACGCAGATGTTTTTAATAACGTTAACTAAGGCTTTGTTCCATTAACGAGCTTCAATAAGTCATGAAGACAGTGTGACAGTGAGCAGACGTGCACACAACAGCAGGAACCTGAAACTAAAAGCAGATAAACGGGATTTACTCTTCATTATGTTTATCATTTACACCTGTGGTTGTTCCTGCTGTGACATGATGTAGAGAGAAAAAACAGGCTCAAAATGAAGATTTGCTGCTTTTATTTTTTCATGTTGCTCTAAATTAACGTTAGCCGCATATTTTTTGGATTCGTGACTGCTCGGAAAACCACTTTGGCGCCTTGTTTGTTTGGATGAATCAGCAGCTTTACATCCAGCTGTGCACATTTTCATACCATGATGAGTCTCTTTCTAGTGCAAACTGCAAAGTACCATATATATACTGTATTATCCTCCTCTATATTATCCATCTATACATCCTCTGGTCCATCTGTTGGTCCGAGAAGCAACGACTCCATCAGATGAACCGCTGCTGCTGCTGCTGCTGGCTTGATCTGACTCTGGCAGCTGGATGAGGCTGATCCTGGATAAGTCTGCTCAAAGCCTCGTCCTAATAACGACCATTTTGGGCAAAAAGTTGAAACTGATCCAAGAACACGGCTCCTGCTGCTGCTGCTGCTGCTGCTGCTGCTACCGGGATAAACAGCCGCCATAGCGCGCGGCTTCATTTCCTGTCTGAGAGCAGGAGCCATTTGGAGGAAGCAGCCACTGACTCTCGGATTCTCGCTCTGCTTTCATTAATTTAACCGAGATTATGTGTTGTTATTTAAATTCTTTGTATTTATATCTTTCCGCCGTCTCTCTTTCCATCAATCTACATCTGTGCATTTCACTATGATGTGCAATCGTATTTAAATTTGACCGTTTTTCATGCCAGAAACGTCACATTTCATCTCATGTTTCCACCAGAATAGCAACACTCGAGTTCCCACATTAACTTTGACGTACAACTCAAGGACTTTGATGACGTAGTTTGCCGAAATTCAAGGATTTTTAGGCTTTAAGGCCGTCTCTTCTTATTCATAGTCTTGTCCAAAATCCTTCAAGACAGCTGCTCTTTAATGTAAAATGTCTGTCACAGGAATGGCCTCAGGATGCGTCAGATGGAGCGAACAGATGAATATTATATCTTTTAACATTAAAAAAAAAAAGCTTTTCTCTTTTTCTCTCGAGTCGCCATTTTGCGCCCGTGCTCACAAAAACCATACAAGGGGAGAAATAAGCGGCAGTGGGCAGTAAGAGAGAGAGAGAGAGAGAGAGAGAGAGACCAGTGTTTCGACGCCCACAGCAGCAGAAAATAGACAGGTTGAGGTTTGAGAGTCAGGTGAGCAACTCTTTCTCTTGACTAATCGCTTGCTTGATCTAACTATACTTCCACTTGATCCACCTACACGCTGAACGCAACAAACTTCACAGCCTTTCTCTAAAGGAGGAAGGGGAGTAGCACGGGGGGGCGGGGGGTCATTTTGGGAAGAGTAGGAATCCAAGTGGAGGTAGATGAAGCAGACGAAGAGTTAATTACAGCATGAAAGCCTCTTCTAACACACTAACCTTGAGTGTCTGAGCATCATCATCCTCTTTACAGCTTTGTTTCAGCTCCTATAGCAGGACAGAGCTTTCCCCCTCAAATCTGTTTAAGCCTTTTTTTTGTGATCTAATGTAATAAAGGGAAACAATGCAATTACTGGGGACAGCAGTAATTAAGCTAATTATACAAGAACAGAGGGGGGCAATTAGCGTTTATGCCGGTTACTGTAATTGAATAGATTTTTGAAGGGGTTTGTGCTTCTTTTTTTTTTTTTCAGTGGATTTAAAGTCAATTATTTGCATCTTCAACTCACTGGCTTTAAAATAAAGTAGAGTACTTAATTAGATTTTTAAATTAAGTCTGTAAGTGTCGACTGAGTCATTTAGTTTCATGCTTTTGCTGCAAAGAAAATGTATTTTATTTACATATTTAGTGCTTTTTACAGTATACAGCTACTTTATTTTTATTTTGCAGCTCTTTTGTTGTGCTCAGATTAAATGATGGTGATATTCTACATGTTACCACCCACTCCCTGTGAATATAATTGAACAGAATATAGAATATAATAGAATATAAATTGGACCAGGACTCCTCTACTCCGCATATTGATGCATTATTATATGTAGTCATCACATAATAGGTGCAGTTATATGACTGCTGGTTTATTTATAGAAAATCACCACCGACTCAGAGCGTGAGTGTGATCCGTAAAACACAGCCTGAATGAATATGATGGTTGCACTATATTACTAATGGTAGAAATAGAAGTAGTAGGAAGTAGTAGTAGTAATGACAGTGATAGCATTAACTAGCGGTAGTATTAATGGAAGCGGTGCTATCAGTGGTATTTAACTAGAGCTGCAGTAGTTAGTAGATCAGTCATTAATCTGCAGCAGTTTTGATAATCAACTAATCATTTAAGCTCATTGTAAAGCAAAACTTGCCTGAATTCATTAATTCTAGCTACTAAAATATGAAATCCATACCATTGTTATAATAAGCTGATTAACTTTGGGTTTAATAAAACTGTTGGTCGGACAAAACAAAACATTTTGGAGAAGTCACTATGGGATCTGGGAACTGATGGACTTTTTTTTCACAATTTACTGATATTTCACTAAAACTACATTCATAATTAATCAGCCAAGAAAATAATCAGATTAATCCATAATGAAAAATATTGTTACTTGCAGCCTTAGTAGTAACCAGTGGCTAATAGAGGTAATGACAGTAGGATTGGTGCTAATGGTAGAAGCAGTTATCTTGTGGTACAATGGCACTGACAGTCATATATAGAAGTAGTAGTAGTAATAGTAGTAGTAGTATGAGTAGAGTTACTAATAGTTAAAGCCTTGACAGAAGTACAAACAGCAGCAGCACCTACAGTACTAGCAGTAATAGTACTTTAAGAAGCAATACCAGAAGTAAATGTGGTATTTGTAGTCTTAGCAGTAATACTACCAGCGGTGGTAGAAGTACTAAAAGTATTACTACTAGTCCTACAAGTACTGGCATCAGAACTGCAGTACTAGCAGTGGTACTAGTGGTAGATCCATAGGCAGTAAAGGACTCTCTGTAGTAGTACTAACAGCAGTAGGAGTAGCAGTACTACAATAAGCAGTATTAGAAGTGGTGACTCAACAGTAGTAGTAACAGAAGGAGTAATAATAGTAGAAGTAGCAGTAGTAGTAGTAGCAGCCCTATTAACAGTTTAGGACTAGCATTAGTAGTATTAACAGTAGGAGTAGAAGTACTAAAGGCAGTACTAGAAGTATCGGTCTCAACAGTACTACTACCATCCCATCAAAAGCAGCAGTTCTAGTACTAGAAGCTCCAGCGGCAGTATGAGCTGTGATATGAGAGGTAGGCGTAGCAGAGGCAGCACTAACACCACCAGTCCTAGTACCAACAACAACAGCAGCAGCAGCAGTAGTAGTAGTCTCAGTATTAATAGTACTATAAAGTAATCAGATCTCATATCCTGCTCGGTGTTTAGGGTCGTCGGCTCTGAGTGGACGACATGTAGATGAACTGTGAGCTTTGCCGGCAGCTGTTTGTGCCCAAAAACAGAAGCTGGAAAACACAATACAGACGTGGAATGTGATATAGGAAGTGTGTTACATAAAGACGGGCTCCCCTCCCTGTAATGTAAACACTGAGGCTGGTCCTCGTGCTCCTCACTGCTGCCATGTTTGGCCTCTTCCTCTCTATCTTCAACACACATCGGATCCTTCCTACACAACAACAGCTACAGCATATGACCAGCTGTGAACTCTTCCTGCCATTTTAATTTAAAATAAGCTGGAAGAACATCTGGAGACAAAATATAATGAATAAAATCAAACAGAGGTATTGATTATTGTTATTGTCAATAATTTTTGGATTAACTGGTTGTCTTTAAATTGTCGTTTTGTCCCACAAACAGTCCAAACCCGAAAGATATTTAATTTACAATGATATAAAAATGGCTGGGTTCATCAGATAATTAAATAACACCACTAATTGATCATCAAAGTCATTGTCGATTTAATTTTCTGTCAGTTGAAAAATCAATTAATGGACTTAATATTCAACGATAAACCCACACACACATTTTCATTAATTCAATTTTTATATATTTTATAGTTTTTCTTGGATTTTTTTCAAAAAATGTGTTTATTTGTGTTTGTTTGTTTAACCATATTTAGTGTTTTTATTTGATTTTTCTTTTTTTTTTTAATAGATGGCTGATTGTAATACAAAGAGGTACAAGCAAATTTTTTATTCTCAAATTAAATCATACACATATATATATTTTTTGTGAAAAGACGTAAAAAAGAAAAAAAACATTAAATCTAATTCAGTCTAATCTAAAAAAAAACCATAATAATAAAATCTTTGCTGCAAGCCATTTTAATCCCAGCAATGCTTTCAATCATTTTAAATCAGCTTCAGACTCTATTTTTATCTCAGTTTACAGCAGCCCTTTAACATCTCGGTTTGTTTTCGTGTTCATGTTACATTATCACACACACAAATATACACACACACACACACACACACACACACACACACACACGTACCCGCCTCGGCAGGCTCAGACTCGCCTCTGCAAACACAAAAACAAACAAACCCATCCTCACAAGAAAAAAAATGATAGTAAAGATCCAAACATTTAGCCGAGAAAAACGACCTATAGTTACGTTTGAGTGACAGACGCCATCTAGTGGCCGCAGTAATTATGACAAAAGGCGACGTGACGCAGTTGAGATGGAGTCATGGTGGCGGATCGGGTGGATCAATGGAGTTTGCTTCCTGTTTTCAACCTTGAGTTTAATAAACCGTCACATCGATTATCATGGTGTTTACTGTTGCCATGACGACGAAAATCTTTCCCTAACAAAGTGTTTTTTTTTGTGCTTAAACCTAACCGGACCTTAACCACAGCTTTGTCAGGCCATAAAACATCATCATTTTTGTTAACAGTGATTTGTAACAGTTTTGGAAAGCATGCATATTACTCCTCCTATTGGTTGTTAAAAATAAACACACACACACACACACACACACACACACACACACACACACACACACACACACAGCTAGGCATGTGCACCGTAACATGTGCAAGAAGTGGACATTCCTCACATGTACAAAAACACACAGGCACACACACACATGGACAAAACCATTCAGTCCAGGTGACACACCCCTGGAGTCCTGTTCCTAATGTCAACACACTGACTGGGAGTTACGTCACCACAATGTGGAGATAGTAGTGACCTCCTCCCTCCTTCCCACCCTTCTATAAATCACTACTCACACTCCAATGGACAAGCTTTATGAGACTCTCTTAGACACAAACATGTAAAGAGTAAAAGAATATATTTCCTGTCTCTTTCAGCTACATTTTAACAGGTTACAAATATCTCTTAAAGCGCTGCTGCTGGTTTGGAAAGCGTCTGTATTTTGTTCGTGTTTGAGATAAAGAGAGGGCTGTCAGACTCCTCTCCAAAGCTTCCTGCAACTTTGTTCCCAAGACACACCTCACGACAAATATAACACACAATACTAAACTATATTTAAAAGGAAACCTGTAGGGCAGGTTGTATTTTCTAAAGGCAAAGCATCAAACATCAGCCTCTAAGGTTGGTGAATGAGGAAGATGCATGATGTTGATCTGGGCGATGACCTGCCGCCATCGGTGATGCCTTATTTGGCACATCAGCTGACGCCAAGTAACAGAAACCAGACAGGTAAAGTAGCCGAAATATGCAGACTGGGAAGAATCTGGTAGTGTGTAGAAGGATGAGATAAAATGTTGTCTTTTCTTTTCTAAAGAGATGATGCACATCGACATGCCAAAACAGAACAATGGTATTTTTCATCACATTGACAAACGCCATATTCCACCAACATGTGAAGCCTTTTAACCATTTCACCAATGGTGGCAGATATTTCGTAAAAAAGGTCACAAGTCACTTTTTTTTAGGTCATTTGCATTTTGGAAGGTAATGACAAAATATGCATCGTCACTAAGGATCAGATCTAGGACATATTTTGGCCATAATGACTTAACAACATATGGTGCCAGATGTGACAGATGCCATCTAGTGGCCATTGTAATAATGACACGGAGTAGAGGCGCAATTAAGATGATGTATACACTGTATGTAAATATATAAATATTTGTTAACAGTATGGCTGGGTATCGGTACTCGATACCTTTGAGGTAATAAGGTATCAACCGGTACAAAGGCATACCAGTCGATATACTGGTTGAAGGTGTAAAGGTATCGACCGAAATAAATCATAAAATAAGTATTAACGAAACATCTCCCGTCAAATGATACCTGCAATCGATCCTTTTTGCACCCAGAGCTAGAAAATATGACTATTTGTACAGACTTGCTCACAGCCAATCAATGCGAGCGATTTATTGCGACATGTGATTGGCCCAATGCCACAGCAGCTCCAACCCGTCTGTTACGTAAAAGCAGGAGCACAAAATGTGCGACGAGTATCGAATGAAGTATTCAGTTGGTATCAGTATCACTTGAAGGGCAGTTGGATTGGTACTGGTGTCGTAATATTTCAAACGATACCCAGCTTTGGTTAACAGTGATTTATTTTAATGTTTTTTGGAAAGAACAAACAAAAGATGATGTAGAAAATCAGAGGCACATGGTCAAATGACGTGCTTGCTTGTTTGATTTGGAGGACTTGTTGTTTTGGAAGACATTTTGTCTTTCACTTGAAGGACTTGTTGATTTCAGAACGTGCGTGAGGTTATGGCAGAGGAAGAGGAACTCATTTCTGGTGTGTGTGTGTGTGTGTGTGTGTGTGTGTGTGCGCTGATGAAATTTAGTGAAAATATACAGACTGTGGAAATATGTGTTAACGCCTTGTTATAATATATCTACTGCTGATAAAGATTTGTTTAAAATTCTATTAAAATTCTCTCTCCCATCTCTCTAAATGACTGTTCAACTCTACCATCCAAAAAATGTTCCCCTCTCTAAATCTCTTTCCTTTTTGTTTTGTCGTCTGTGTTTATTCGCTCTGTAATCTTCACTGTTTCCTCTCTCTCTCTCTCTCTCTTTCTCTCTCTATCTCCCTCCTGCTTGCTCTCTCCTTCCTCCTCGTGCCCCTCCCTTCCCCTCTCTCTCTCTCTCTCTCTCGCATGCTGGCTCTCTCGCTCCGATGCTTTCTGCAGCGGCACGTGACGTGGCGCCCGCACATGGCCCGAGCGTGTGAGACAGAGAGCGAGAGAGAGAGAGAGATTTCAAAACATGCAAAGCGAACACTCTTGACTCGCTCTCCCCCTCCAGCATTTCTCTCTCTCTCGCTCTCTCTCTCTCCCTCTTTCTGTGCAGTGTTACAGAGTGCAGAGTCAGTGTCTTGTTTAACCCTTCCCTCGCCAGGATTAATCACAGCCATGAATGTTAAATCACTGACTGCATCAGCGTGGAATTATCCTGCACTCTCCTCTTTTAAAGAGGCAGCAGATCAGCTCAGCTCCTCAACAATGCACGGCTAGATTTAGTATCTTTCAATGCCTGCATGTTGGAAATAAACTCTTTGCTGTTGTGTATATATATCTCTTCTCATTGGTTGATTCGTGAAGGGTTTATCTGGGATTCTTCCAGTCTAGACTCTGGTATTTGGTTTTTGTTTGAGGTGAAGCAGCTCTGTGGTTGTGGGAGAATAGAGCTCAGCTGGAGAATTTGTGTACATCGTTCCTAAGACCAAGGACGGCCTAATCAGTGCTTAGATTGTCTGTCTGTAAAAAAGAGTGACTGCGGTTTTTATGGGCTGCAACAATCTGACTGCTGACCCTTCCCTACATACGCAGATTTGATGTATTTTTGGTTCTAGCAGTGGAAACTGAGACATGCAAAAAATCAAATGTAGTCTTATGAATTTGGAAAAATATGGCACACAGCATTTGCACATAATCATTAAGCAATGTTGATGCGTGTGTGTTGGGTTCATTTGAGATTTTACCACTAAAAAATACTAAAATAAGCATGTGAAGGAGCATTTGAGCAGGACTGCAGCCTGTTTAGCAAACTGCATGATGCTTAAATCTGGTATTTTGAATAACTGATTGAGGTGGCATATCTACACTGATCAGTACTCCTACAGTGTTTGAAATTCTTGCAGCCAGAAGCAGGTCAAACATTGTGGGAAGGACGATTCATCTTCCTGTTTAAGCCCACTGTACACACCTCCACCAACAGACAGTCAGTGATGTTGGTGCCGATATATTAGCATTTTTTATTTAGATATATCCAGATATATAATTTCTGATGTCTTCCTGGAGCTTTCAACCATATCATATAATGAGGGTTGTTGATTTGTCGACATGCAAGCTCATAAGCCGCCATGACTTCATCACTATCACACATGACTCCTTCGCCATGTTGGCTTTAAACTACTGCGCACTGGAAAAGATTTGGAAAGCGACTTTGAGTTGAGATTATTTTGTCAAAATAATGTTAGCTGAATATTGACACGCAGTTTCCGTCGTATACATGATGATCTTATTAAAACGAGTCCACTCAGGCTCAGAATTTCCACATTAGTTGTTAGTTAATGATGTTAGCTACTGTATTTAAGCCTGACTAACTGAGATAACATGGTTTAGTCAACCATAAGCAGCTGTCTCGATGCTAAAGCGTGTACAGGGAGCGGTGCTTGCAATTTTTGATTAAACGTCTTACACGCCGGCGTCTTCGGCCGACATTACTGTCTTTCAGAGGCTGTAGCGGGCTCAGTTTTAAAGCTAGAGAGATTCTGGTATCATGAAACTAGATAACCTTTCAGGAAGGAGCTAAATAATGCTCTGAAGTTAAGCTCCATTTTGATTAGGATAAAACTGGAATGGCCATTTTCAAAGTGGGCTCTTGACCTCTAGTTTCAAGATATCTGAATGAAAGACGGGTCTATGGGAACCAATGAGTCCCCCTTTAAAGACAGCCCACGTTATGCTAATCCCATGCAGTTTTTTGCATGTAGTATAAATGTATTACTTTCACCTATTCTAAAAAGGATGTATTTGAATATTTCTGCATACTGTGATCCTTAAACAGTCTTGAAATTGCATAAATTGGATATGACTGGAAAGCTCAGACTCTTGTCGTTTCAATGAGCCCATTTGTATTCATGTGTGATGTCGTAATGTTAATCCATTTCACTGTAGTGAGACCATTTTTTGAAACTCAAGTTTTACCGTATTCTCCAATCTTAGACGCTTTAACGGCCACATGTTTGATGTTTCTGCTTGTTAAATGACTTAAATTATTAACTGATTATCAAAAAAGCTGCAGAGTCATTTTCTTTCATCTAATCAATTAATCATTTAATTATTGCAGCTCTAGATACATGTCTAAAATACTTTTCAGGAATGCAACTTAAACAGATTATGAGCATGATTTGGTGCAGCATACTCCTGTTGACTTGATGATTTATATAGTTTATAATATACTGTATATACGGACATCTAACAGCTGGAGATCCAACTTTGGATGAATCTGAAAATATAAGTTCTGAATTTAGCGGCTGTGTAAACTCAGGTCTGTTTGTCTAAGTTTCTATAAATGTCTAGAAGTATTGAAACTATATTATTAGATTGGCTTGTTTTTCTTTCTGTACTTCCCACTGAAGCTTCACCACTTCTGCTTTCACCATCAATCTCTTCATGAGAATCTGTGCAGTTTTTAAAAATCTGCTAAATGAAGTTTGGTGGACAGATGAGCCTCGGGCGAAGGAACAACTCCACAGATCTTTTTCAGTATTTCAGATTTGGGATTTATCTCCAGGTGCCTTGGTTCCTTTTTCTGACATTTTCTAGTTTATTCATCACCTTCGGTCGGCCTCGTGTACATTTTATGAATGTTATAGCTTGTTATTTGCTCTTAAGGTTAATAATCGATCGTCATCAAGCAAATTGTCGTAGCTGTGAAAGATTTGAACAGCAGATGCTTTCACATCAGAGTTCAACATGTCACGTGTCCTCCGGCAAACTCAAACTCATGGGAATCTAATGTTAGAGTTAAAAAATCTGTTTTTGATTAAGAAGATTTCTGACAGAGTGAATTGACCTGGAAGTGTTGAAGCTGTGGTCCGATAACACCTGATTTGAACTACGAGTGAAGCTGAATCATGTGTCCTCTCATTGAGCCAAACGAAACTATGGGTTTTTTTCTTATGGAAAGTTAAAAAATTACTTGATTGACCAATTTCAAAAAAACACATTATATTTACAGTAAGCACCATGGAGTTTCCTTAATGTCCTGAAATCTTTTATCATGAAGTCAGCTGAAAAATCTAACTTCTCAGATTGTGGCTCAGTTGGTATTTGAGCATCTTAAGTGGGTGCAGACTAAAATAACTTCAAATTCTTATCTTTAGGTATTAATATAAACACTTTATTCACTTTAGCTATCATTCTTTTAATTGAGAAAACTCCAAAGCTGTTCCTGAAATGTCAAATTTCTCCTAAATTACACACAGAAATACGCCACGCAGTTGGAAAATCTGAATCCAAATGGGGGGGCTTATTTTTTAATTTTGTGTTGTTCCAGGAATTGTTTATTTTGGTTTTGAAAATCCTTCTAAAAATATGATTTGCAGCAATTCATTGTGTTTTTAATTACCGACTCAGGAGACACGATCAAAGGCTCATTTGGGTTTTCTTGCTATTTTTCTTTTATATTTTTTTCTATCATGTGACACATTGATATATGGAGCTGTGTTTGCCACAACGTTTCATTTACTTTACTTTTCTTGCAGCAGAAAACACAGTTCTTGGCTTTGTATGGACATGAACTTCAGGTGAAAATCAGTTCAAACCCAAACGATAAATCTTATTTGTGATGTTTGGAGTTTGTCTTTGTGAGTCAACAAATCAATTACAGGACAGGTCAGGAGGAGTAAACAAACTAACCCAACCACAGCTGGTTTATTTACTGTTTAATCTGAGCAATTTTCATCCACAAGACTCCATTTTTGAACACCTTTAAGCTAAAAAAAACCCTTATTTGAGTTCTCTCTTGTAAATATTTTATGATTTTCAGCATTTTAAGAAACAAACAGGTGAGCTTTTTTTTTCTTCTCCAAAGCCCGTTTTTAAAAAAAAAGCACAGCTGCAACCATATTTCTGTGTTTTCTCCCCCTCTAAGCTGTGCTCCTCTTTGCCCAGAATGAATTAAAATCAAACCAAACATGTGCATGTGGATTAGATTATTATTTCCAGCCTATTTTCCATCTATTTCTCTGGTTAATTCTCTCTTCGCTGCAGCGGCTCTGTAGTAACACTTCAGCTCCACAACGACCTGAGGGATTTCTGGCTGGATGCATCATGCTCAACCCAGTCACGTGTTTATAATTCAGAATAAAGAGTGCACACACACACACACACACACACACACACACACTCACTCTCTCTCCCTCTCTGTCTAACGCACACACATGAAAGCATGATCACATTAAAGTACATAGTTGCATGCAAATGTCGAAACAAAGGGGACACTCTCATATGCATGTTCGAAGTTCAGCGTACTGCACACACAAAAACATGCACGATGAAAATGCATGCAAACACACACTGATGGTGTATATTCATAGACACTCGCAAAAGCACTTTGGGCAGATATGAACACACACACATACACACACACACACTCAGAGCCTTGCAGCAGTATGCAGTGGTATTCTCTCCTCTGTAGCAGCTCTCTCCTGGCTCAGTGTGTGCTGCTTTCTTTCATGCATCTCTCTTTCTCTGTGTCTCATTTTCCAGTAGTTTTATGTGTGTGTGTGTGTGTGTGTGCGTGTGTGTGTGTGCTTGCGTTTTATTTTTTCTTCAAGCTACTCTGCAGATCTTTCACACGGCGAACCATCTCTCCTTTTACTGTTCATGACTCCGAATAAAAAGACAAACACAATGTTCCAGGCTGAATTCTCAGAATCAGATCATGCTGGGCGGTTTATCTCTTTTTTTCTTCTTTTTTTTTTTTTTTACCTCTTACAATCTGTTTCTCTATCTGTTTCCTCCTCTCTGCCTTTAGATGTGTCCAGACTCTTCATACACACTGATAGCATCTAACCTTTGTGAAAAGTGTGAGTACAACCTGAGCAGCAATATGAAGTACTGGGCTGAGTATCACTACATCAGAGGTGACGTCCCCTCAGAAATAATGCAGTCAGGAAACAAACAAAGCAAAATGGGAGTAGCCGTAAATTGTTATGAGCCCTCATGCGGGTTCAATCTTTGTAAATTCATTTTGTGTGGCCAAAAATGTTGCGCAAGTTACTCAAAAAAAAGAAAGAAGAAGGACTTACTCATTATTCGACAGCAGAAGTTGGTCATTATCCACATTACTTGCTAAATTATTTTGTGTTACTCAGCCAAGAACAGTGCTCAATAATTCTAAATGTCATCACATCATTGTAATATTTAACCACTAACAATGTCCAGCAGAGCCAATCTCTTTTACTCGATTAAAACTTGGCCGTTTCATGAGTCTTGACTGGATCCAAGTAGCAAAACCTTAAAGTGTAATGTCACCAATGGCCACTAGACGCAACTCCCACTCTAAAAAGCGCAAATTTTTCTCTAGAAATACTAAATTAATAATTCTTTAAGTCATAATGGTCTCAATCCCTAAATTCAGGCCGTTTTTTAATAAATGTGCTTGGATCATTTTTGGAAAATTATTGCTTAATTAATTTGATTTAAAGACTTATAGTAGCTTTGATGTCTGCCGTGTGAGTGTTGATTGACAGTTGGCTCACCTGCTGCCAACCTCTCCAGCTCCAGGGCTCGCACTGAGTCTGGCAAACATTGATGTTCCTTGATCAAGATACCTGTCGTGTCTGCACAATTTTGCAAACACAGCCAATGTTAGCCCAAGTGTGCAGCACTCCGTGTTCCCAGTAAGTAAGCATTCAAGGTAGCTGGGTGTGTTTGCAGAGCATTAAAGGCAACATCCCGCACTCCTTATTTGGAAGCTCCTGGCTCCAAACAGAAAAGATGGTGACGACCATAAGCTGCAACTCTGGGCTTCAAATCAGCTCCAGTTAAACAGGTGACGCCACACCTCGCTACACCAGAATGTGGTTGGATCTGATATCAAAAAATCTGTAAATGCATCCAAGAAGAATACAAAACAGAAATTGAATTTGTTGTGTATTGTTGCTGAATGCGTCATTCTCTCCAAGACGAACATATTTTGTGACTTCTTCCAAGAGCAATTGTAACATTAGTAATGGTATGAGGAAATTGTCTCTAATGGGGTTTATCTTCTGTGATAATGGCAGCTGAGGTTAACTGAAATTAGCCAGTACTCTCTCAGCCTCCTTAAAGCGACGGTAAAAGCAGCTCTGATTTTTTCATGATGTGCTATCGTATCGTACAGAAGGCGTACAGAGCTGTTTTAGCGTCTACCTGATCCCTGAAGAATTCAGCGTCTAAATGATGTGTTTGGGTAAGTGAGCATTGATCTTTGAGAGCAAGTGATCCATGAATGTGATTCATCCGTGTGTTTGTATAAGTTTATGGAAAAGCTGTCAGCTAGCTAGCTAAACTGTTATCGTTGTGACTAAACTGTGTAAAACTGCGTGCTCTGAAGTGTTTAAGTTGTTCTTATTTTTGGCATTTTTGGCAGCTGATTCAGGTGCTTTATGACCACTGTCTGGAAAGGAGGACGATCAATCCCGATGTACATGTAGCTCAGGAAAACCCACAGACATTGCGAGACACTTGAAATATACGGGGCCACTCACTTGTCGCCATATTTCTATTTTTCTGTCAGTATTTTTAAATAAATGAAAACGTGGCCGATGTGTTCATTGAACAAGGCTGGGAAAGTGTTCTCTTCTGACTTTAACTCATTTAAATGGGGATTTCAGGGGATGTAAATGATTAACTTGTATTTTTATGCATAATTTCATGATACCAAATGTGATTTTTAGAGGCTTAAAGTTCTTTAGGAGTTACAATGGTCCACTTTGACTTGGATGCAACAGTATAATCTTTCCTTTTGTCTTTTCTTCAATTCCAAAATGCTTCATTTACTATCGTAATTAGATACACATGTGAAAAAAGGAAAAACTGTTACAATAACTCTTAATATATCTCTCTCTCTCCAAACATCCACTTCACTCATTGTCTCATCTTTCCCTTGAATGTCTTCATAATAGTTCAACATTTACAGAGACTGAATCTGTCATCTGTAAATCATTGTCAGATTTGCTGTGATGATTCATTCGATGGCTCACAGGATAAAAAAACATGACGGTCAGCATAATAAATAGTGGCTTTGTGGTTTCTATTAGTCAGATTTGGAAGCTGTCAGACTTGTGAAATCTTGTGAGAAAAGACACAGAAAGCCTCATCTGATGTTCTGGCAGTTCTGGTTCACATCAAAAGCAGCAGAGAGAGAGAGAGAGGAAACAATAAATTATGTATATATATATATAACGGATAAAAACAGGCGGCTGGAGAAAACCGAGGAGGGCTGGAGAAAAGGGTGTCAGCCATTTATCAGACAGAGATACTTATAATTGGAGAAAATCCTACACTGGTTATTGTTGAAGGTGGCGAGTGGTGGAAATTGGTAAGTTAATGTGATGCATCATGAGTCTGAATGAGTCTGAGTCCTCATTAGTGCCAGATCACATCCAGACCTTTGCATGTACAGCTTCATGTATGTCTGATTGCATTAGCTGGTGTGGAAATTTCCTCTTTCTATAAATTTAATCTCACAGTCGATTTGGCAGGAGCTTCCCGTTTCGAAAGCCACGTTATTGATTTTATTTTTTTAATGTAAGTTTGAAAAAATTGACAGGTGATTTCCTGAATAGTCAAAAATTCATCAAAATGTCCAGCCAAAAAGGGTCAAAATGGAATAAAAAGTGTAATATTGAAGCTGCAAGCATGTATTAACACAGTCGTGTTCACGGTGTGACCCCCATCATGCGTGACAAATTTGGGGCAGATTGGACAATGTATGATGGAGTTATAAGGACCTTCTGTTTTATTGCGAAACCTCGAAATTCACTGCACCACCACGCCCCAACAGGTAGGCGAAAGATTTTGATAACTTTTCATCTTCAAGGTCTTAAGATGATACTGAGTGAATTTCAAGTCAGTCGGATGAAATCTGTAGGAGGAGCTACTTAAAATACAAGGCATGGAAATCGCCAAAATGGTGCCAAAATAGCAAATTCAAATCAAAATGGCCGGCTTCATGTTGAAGTTAGGGTAGGGGTCCAAGAGACTTCTTTGTGCGTCTTCACATGATAGATATACATACCGAATTTCGTTTGTCTACGTCAATCTGGAGCGAGGGGCTACATTCTTCTAGGAGGCGCTGTTGAGTCATTTTGCGACAGCCATTTCCATGAACCATAAAATATCCCATTTTTCACCAGGTTTGACGCGTGTGCCAATTTTCACGACATTTCGGGCACATCAAGGCTGTCAAAAATGCGTTGTTTTTTTAAAATACCAAAAATAATACCTACAGTTTCAATAGGGCCTTCACACTGTCAGTGCTCGGGCCCTAAAAATGGCGCTTCCATATTTCCTCCCAGCTCACTCTTGATGGCTATAAAATTCTAAATTCACTCACTCACCGTGTAGACACTCAGGTCCTCCAATCATGCCTTGCTGTTGCTGCTGTTGCTGAGGTTGTGGCGGTGGCTGTGGCTGGACGGTTTCCAGTCCCAGCAGCGAGGAAGAGGAAGATGAAGAGGACATGGAGGAGGAAGAAGAAGAGCATGGCGAAGGAGATGAGGGAGGACACTGGGAGCTCTGGTTGGGCACCGCTGACTGGGAGCTCTGGGAGAAAAAAAATAAATAAAATAAAATAAAAATATAACGACTGTTTCCAAACTAAATCACAACATGGACAACAACAACAGGATCAAATCACTAGTAATTTATCACTTGTAGATTGATCCAGCTTGCACAGATTGAATTCATCTGTTGGACGTGACCAAAACCGAAGAAGAAAATCAAGATTTTGTCCTCTCACAGACATTTTAAGACGTCTGCATGCCAACTCCAGACAATGGTTTCTTGTTTTTGAATTATAAACAAACTGTCATTAGTCCTTATTGCTTTTAAATCATTTTTTTTAACATTCAATCTATAACAAAGTGACAATGGCAGAGACTCCAAAAGACAGTTTGGCATCAGATGTTTTGCAGACAATCCCCCATAGGCTAGTGCATGGACACAACATCATCCACTCATGTTCAAATCAGACAGGATGGCGACACTTCTAATGAGAGAGGTATTATTAGGCAAATGCTGCTGGCTTTATTACACCATGTCTGGAATAATGGAAGAACAGGAAAACTTCCCACTATTCCAAAGATAGTTAGCCCCCATTGCCTTGTAATCATACCAAATAAATCGAAATAAAGATTGGAATTTCCCCTTTTAAAAGTCGTGTTGCGTGTTTCTAATTCTTATTAATTGGCTGCATTTATTGTATAGGTGTTAATCTCAGATTTTGCACGAAACTGCCAGCAATGGTGGTTTTGCATCCATTTCTTCTGTAGTTCTTCTTCCCATGAGTAAGATATCATACCTGAAAGACATTCATGATATCTCCAACTTGGATATCCCATCTTAGTCTTGCAGGTCTTTGAGGTTGAAGTGAAGCTTTGGGGTTTGGTCTTCATCAGTCTTACCTGAGAGGGGATCTGGGCGCTGGTGGAGCTGGGCCCGTTACTGTGCATCCCCATCCCGTTCTCGGTCAGGAACTCCTCCAGGTCCATGTACTGCAGCTGAAACAGGCCTCCGTCACATGGCAGGGTCCTCTCCCACAGCAGCGGCCCCAGGAAAGCTGACTGGGAGTTGGGTCGCAGGGCGCCGGAGGCTGGGGCTCCTCCCGGCCCGCTGGGCCCTCCAGCACTGACACTCGTGGAGTCTTCGTCAGAGTCCGTGGGCTTCTCTTTGTCTGGAGAGATGGAAGGGCGAAACGTTTGTTACTGTTAATACTCAAACAGGCTGCTTTGTGTTTTCAACCAAACAGGGTGACGTCACATGTTTCTCCTCTTTGAGTTTGTGTTGAAGGGTGAAGGAAAGAAGGAAAGATAGGAGTTCAAAAGTGGCATATATTCTCACAATGTGTTTCGGGTGATCCGATCACAAGTGGACAGCATTAAATCCAATTGTAAGTTACCTCCAAGACAAGACGCATTGTGACCCGATCACTCAAACCACTTGTCAATTGGTCTGGGACGCCTTTGACTACATATAATTTATAGTGTAAAAGCTAATGTGTCCCCAGCAAGGACAAAACAATAAAATATGTAATCAATACTGGATATGGTGGTTGTTTCGGTGAAAGCAATGGTTGGAATAGTCTGTATATGTATATTAGTTCTTGAAGCTCTTCGCTCTTTAGCTCATTTTAAAAACAAGAGTGGTGCTTGTCTGGCTCATGTAATAAATGTGAGCTGACGGTTTGACCTTTTAGCAGGAGTGATGTATGCAGCAGTGAAATCTGGACACAACTGGTCAGCTCAAGATGCATAATAGAGGCAGCTGTTAACGGCAAAGTGTCTCTGCTGTCCTCTTGCTATCGGATCACCTGAGAGACACATATTAATGCCAGGTGTAAACAGGGCCAAATACTCCATGTAACAACCTATTATGGGTAATATCTGATGGACAAATAGCTTTTGGATCACTTTCAGACGTGATATTGATCTGTGATTGGATTCTTAAGCTCTATATATGTGCAGAGACCAACAGATAGCAACATGCCAATTTGAATTACATTTGAGTGATATTTTGTCTAAAAATCAAACTTAAAAGGCAAACAACAGTCATTAAACAAACATCTGTTTGGTATTTTGTCCTTTGCTTTCTGTGATGCACTTAGTTGCAATCGTTAAAAGGAATCTATAAATAAAGTCGACTTTACCGACCCTGCACTTTGACCTCTCACAGAGAATGGCTGTCCAATGGAAAGATAGATCATCGACTTCATGCATCAATAAACCATCACCAGAAAAAAGAAAGTCTTTTATCTCGTCTGCTGTGTAGGTTTGATCTTATCTTTTATTGTGTTTATTAGCTTCATTTATCAATATCAATTAAAGATTTGATTTCCACATTTTAGCCCCTTGGTGTATTTGTTTGTTTGTATGCTCTTGTATGTTACTGTTGGGAGGTTTTTTTTCTGTGTACAACAAGCTGCTTCTAAATAATTGCCCCAAGTGGGATTAATAAAGTTGTTTTGAGTATGAGTTGAAGTGAGAATCCTGCAAATAAAACAGGATTTAACACTGTATGAAAAGAGTTACAGTGATGGTTTTGTACTCTTATCTTTTTGTAATATTATTCTAAAGAACTGGCTGCAAAAAAGTGCATATTGAATAAACGGCACGCTGAATAATAAAACACAATAAAATAGTAATAAAAGAGCATATTTAACTGGGCCAGGCTGACAGGGACAAGAGAGTAATGAGAGAGGGGGAATGAGCTTTAATGACTGAGGGAGAGCATCGGGAAGTCCGGATATTTAAATTTAAAGTGATTAAAACACATAAATACACAAAAGATTACATCAGGAGAACAACAGAAAGGAGAGCGAGAGAGAAAGAGAGAGAGAGACGGGGGGAGGAAGAGTAGAGCAAGGGAGTCCATCATATTCATGTCTTTTATAATCTCTCTGATATCATCATCTTCCTCCTCTGCCTGGCAGTTTCCTTTTAATCTACTGTGTATTTATTACTAAACTCTTACGGACTGAGGGAGAGACAAAAAGTAAGGAGGTATAATCCAACAGATGAAAATGTTGATAAAATGTAATCTCTGTGTCTCTTACTTTGTGTAGACATAATCTTGGGACGGTTTTCTCTTTCTGTCAGTTGGAGCTTTGTAGAGGAGATTAATAATCGGTTGGAGCTGCAACGATCAGTTGATTTGTGGTCAACTATTAAATTAATTGCAAACTTTTTTGATAATCAATTAATCTTTGGAGTTATTTTAAATGGGACCTATTATGCTCATTTCCATCTCTTTATTTTTATTTCTGGGACTCCACTTGAGTAGCTTTGCATGATTCAAATGATTCAAACACTGGTCCTTTATGCAGCCCCTCAGATCAGCCTCTGTCTCTTAATAGGCAGTCTTAGCTCTTGTCTCTTTAAGCCCTACCTCCCCACCCATTTCCGATGAATCCAATCTGTTCTGACGACCCTAACCCCTAACCCTATTTAAAGGGCAGCTATAGCAGTTGTGTTAAGTTACTGCCAATAAAAAACATTTCCTGCTTTACTGCTTCATATTAAAACCTTTTAAAGGAGCTTACGTACAAAAAACATTTTTTTCTGTTTTATTTAACATAAGTGGTGATAAAATGTAAAAAAAATGAGATACTGTTTTAGAAGAAGTTACCAGTTTGGAGCCATTTATGACAAACTACAGCAGATTTTGATACAGAAGTTGTTGCTAGCTACAGTTGCTGGCCGTTAGCTTGTGTTTTGACAGAAATATGTACGGCAGGTGAATAATATTGGCAACACTACTATGAAAACATAATTTGAGGTTACTGATTTTATTCTTAGACACAAAAAATAGAGCCAATGGATATCTTCGGTAACATTTGAAGGCACATTTGTCCCTTAAAATGGAGCTATGCTAACAGTTACATTTGCTGTACTCAATGTAACATTTTGTCAAGTGCCTCTAACAAGATGAGAACTGTATTTCTCTAAATGTCACACTGTTATGGTTAAGCAAAGGGATGTGGAGAGAGAGGAATTACAGTGCAGTAACATCAGGAGGAGGACAATAATACTGCGTTTCCCTCACACTTCTAGTGAGATAGAGGGATGAAAGGAGAATCCAATAAGACAGGTGAAAGGATGCATGCCAAAGTAGAGAAGACGATGAAGACTGATGGGTGTAAAGAAGGAAAAGATACACAACGCAGGCAAAGTAAGGAGCCCTGTAGGTGTCATGGAGGGACAGAAGTTGAAATTATTTGATATGTGTGAACAAATTAACAAAAACAGAAACAATATTGTTGAAATATCCACATAAAAATTATTATTATTATTGTACATACTGTATGTTTCAGTCAATTAAAACCAACATGGCCGGATTAACCTCCTATGGGGCCCATGGGGCAAAGGTTTGTTGCTGGGCCCCTCTGACCCCCCCACCACACACTGTAGCACTCTACAGCTGAAAAATAACTGGTACCAGCACAAATGTGAATGTTTACTAGTTTTCTCAGTTTTCCATGACTATAGTAAACTCAACACATTTTGGGTTTTTACTGTTGGTCAGAAAAAACAAGTCATCTGGACATGTTCATTTGGGGTTCAGGGAATAATGATCAGCATTTTTCAATATAATCTAACATTTTTGTTACACTGAACTATCAATCGATTATTACAGAAAGTACTTGATAATTAAATTGACGGTTAATAGCAGCCTTGCTGTACTCCAATGTGTGCAATTTGATAAAACAAACCTTACAATAAATGAGTTCAATATTATTGAAACAATTGGTCTTCAAACTAGATTTTGACCAAGAGCTCCTCTTCAAGACCAGGACCACAAGATGGAGGACATGTCATTGCCGATTTTGTACTTCAGCACTGCAAATGTACACCTAATTTGCAATTAATCAAATTATGTAGACCCAATTGACATGGAGTAAATCTTTTTGGGCCCCTGGGCAGTTGCCCGGTTGGTAATCCAGCCTTGAAACCCAAGTATCTCATTTATACTGACAACTTTCACAGTTTATTTTGCGCTACATTAGGCTACAAATTGGTATTTGAACCTAACTCATAGCAGCTCAATTGACCGGTACTGCTTAAACAAACCACTGATGTAACATCACAACTGTACAAAAAACTGTTGAGGTCACAAAAGACAAATGTGGTAACCTAAAAACATTAATATGATGGAATGAAGTCAGCATTTAAAAACCAAAGCCAAACCATTCTAGACTGTGAGTGTAATAGTATGTGTTCCATTCTAGAATGTGACTCGTTCTGTTCTAGAATGTGATTGTGATATTAATTGTTTCATTCTGGAACATAATTTGTTCCATTCTGGAATATGATTGTGATTGCTGTTAGCATGTTGTTCATATTGTGGCTGCTCCAACTGACCAAGGCAACCACAACTATCTGCAACCACAACTTAAGACCACCAATTACGTAATTCAATAGTATAAAGTACTAATTTGTGGACACAAGTTATTAATTCAAGAGCACAAATTACTAAATTGTGTGCATGAAGAAAGAAGTATATAAAAATACAGTAGCTCTCAACACATGCCAGGCTCTATGGGTATGGAAGAAATACAAAGAAATGGGGAAATCGCTTTTGTTAGGAAGCAACAGGAGGAGAGAATGAAAAGGAGAGCAGGAGGGGAAATGGATGGGAGGAATGAGTAGGAGTGACACAGCTTAATAAAAGTGATGGTGATGCTTTGAACTGGAGTGGACAAGTCATTATAGCCTGATAGACTGACCAGAGTACAAAGGGAGAAGAAAGGTTACAGTGAGAAAATAGAGAAGGAAGGACTGGTAACAGGACAGAGGATCTATGCAAATTTGAGTGAGAGGTGACAGAAAATAGATTTAGAGTGGAAGAAAGAGGAGATAGAGATGAATGCAAATAAAATAGGCTCGGAAAGAAGAGGATGAAATTAGAGCATACTGTAAAAGATGACAAGCCTGAGAAAATGTAAATCAGCTAAGGGACCGCGATAATGGAAGACGGGAGTGATCTGAGAAGAAGAGTGCGAGGAAACAGGAGTGCTAGAGGAAAAAAAAAACAACAACTCAAAGACATGTGAGGGAACGACAAGAGGGAGAAAGAGACAAGAGAGAGATGTGCCAGATAGAGTGGGTGTTTGTGAAGGCGTCAAACAAAGCTAGCCAGGGAAAAAGCGCAGGAGTGAAACATCGACTCACTGCATCGCAGAAAAGGGGAAAGGCGTCAAGAGCCAGGGGCAAACCGAAAACACCAACATCTTTTTTGCACCGCGGCCCCTGAATGCATCACCTATCATTAGGAGATGTGCTCAATGGGTGCTGACAATGAAGCTGCCCAGGCCTCTGAGCTGCCTTCTGACTCCGTGGAGAGCCTGTCAGCCACGCTCACCATCATCTCCTCCTCCTCCTCCTCTTCCTCTACCTCCTCCTCATGCAAAGGCACAAAAGAAAAACTCCAGAGAAGAGAGCTGCAGTTGCACCAAGATGCCACCAGGGGCCGCCAACTTGCTGGGAGCGCTTGGACAGTGTGATTTCTTTGTTTTTCTCCCCTCTCTGTGCATGTGTGCATGTTGGGTTTTAATTATACTTGCGAGGGCTGACCCTTGATAACCTACTGTACTTGTGAGGATATTTTTGCATGCTCTCACACTGACAAAAACACTGATTTTGACCTTAAATATAACATATTTCTAGGTGAGAGCAATCCTCCATGGAACTGTCCTCACAAGCCCAACAAAACCTGTATGTGTGTGTGTGTGTGTGTGTGTGTGTATGTGTGTGTGTGTGTGTTTAAGAGCAGCTGACTAGGAGTTATGACATCTCCACAGTGGAGAGGAAGGAGAGGCAGCCTGGTTAATATTTGTCATGGCAGCTGGTGGATGGGAAACAATTCAGTCCCGCTCAGTAACCTTTCTTTAAACAGAGCGGCAAATTAGATTCAACACAAACACTACTGCTGCCTCTTCTTTTTCTTCTTCTTCTTCTTCTTCTTGGCTGTGTGTTTTTTTTTGATGGCATCCACTCCAGATTGTGTTTCTTTTTTTAAACCACCCTCGTCTCTCCCTCCTCCTGATAATTTCACCAAATGCAGGAAAGGAAGCATTTTTTTTTTTTATAAATGTGAGAATCCAGCAGGGCCAGAAGGAGGAAGGCTGAAGTGAAAACAGAGTGTGCATGTGCATATCTGTGTGTCTGTGTGTGTGTGTGTGTGTGTGTGTGTGTGTGTGTGTGTGTGTGTGTGTGTGTGTGTGTGCATGTGTGTGTGCGCATTGGACAAGCAGGGCCTCTGTCTTTGACAATCACACCTACCCACTCAGTCACATGCACACACACACAGACACACATCCACAAATGAATAATCACTGTATGATTCCTGTGATATTTCTGCAAGCACTTGAGCTGCTTTATAATGTTATACCACTAAAATATTCCCATAACATTTCTGCAGGGGCTTCTCATGCATATTTAAAGAACTATCCAGTGAATTTATAGTTACAAATACTGGTATCCTTTATGTTGGATTGCATGATCTCCTACAATGAAAATATACCTTTAATGCACTTATAATGCATTACAATGTATAATACTACATTATAATTCACTTGCAGCACATTTAAATGTATTATAATGTCTCTCCCTTGCAGTCACTTGTTGGCTGAGGTATTTTGATAGTGTCCCTTTAAGACGTCTCATGCCTATAGGATCCACCTCGCTCGCTCTCATACACACGTGCACACACACTCACGTGCACGCACTCACCTTTCATCTCGCAGCAGTCCTTGGTGCCTCTCTGGTCGGCTTTGATTGGCAGCTGAAGTAACGACTTGAGGTTGGTCATGGAGGTCAGGTGGCCACCCTGGGGGCCACTTCCAGTCGGGTTGCTGGCCCCAAACTGGGGGCTGGTGGCCCCGGCAGGAAGATCCGGCGGCAAGAGCTGAGTGAGAGGCCTTGACATAACTTCTTTAAGGGGGGAGGAGGAGGAGAGGGGAGGTGGTGGTGGAGGTGGAAGGAGAGCAACCTGCAGACTGTAAGTTCAAGATCAAAATAATCCAATTAGTGGTAGTTGACAGGCAGGTGACGCCTGTCTGCGCGCAAGATCTCCACCTGATATCCCGTGTTTTTCCTCCCGTCACATGAAGATAAATGTGTCAAGAAACGAAATTAAAACAGAGGAGAGAGGTGGGGGGGTAGTGGAGGTGGTAGTGGTGGTGTTGGTGGTGGTGGAGGGGATTTATCTCCAAAATGGCACCACCATGTTGACCGTGCGAGTCTTATTATTCATCCTCACAGACTGATTGAGCTTCAGGAGTTGCTGTCAGCTCACCTCCGTCCTGCTTTTAAAAACCAAACTCAGCTCACAAAATGCACACAGGAAGACACATTAAAATCCTGGAGAGCGCACCAGTGAAGTCTCCCTCTCTCTTTGAGTTTGTGGTGGTAAAGCAGTGGCTCACGGTCGGGTCCGGTCCGTCGGTCGGTTGGCTGGTTGGTTAGTTGGTCGATCGCTCGGAGAATTTTAGTCCGGAGTGGGAAAACAAACAAATAAAAAGAGAAATAATCGCCTGTGTAGTCCCATACGATGAGTGAGGAAATAGGGATTATAGAATAGAAGCAGTAGAATAAGAGTCGAGTCGAGCTGGTGGGATAATAAAAGTATCCACACACACTCTCACACACACACTCTCACACACACACCAAAAAAAACAGAGAGAGAGAGAAGAGAAAAAAAAGAAAGAATAGAAAAAAAACTTGAGATTGAATATGAGCAAAAAATATAAGATGAAGGAAAGAAAGATCCCCCCAAAATAATAATATCCAATAGTATGAGCGTCAGATAGATGGTGCTGATGGCTCTTATTTTCCTCTCTCTCTCTCCCCCTCTCTCTTTCTCTCTCACACACAAAAACACACACACTTCTCTCTATTTTTGTCGTTCTTTCAGACTCTCTTTCTCTCTCTCTCTCTCTCTCTCTCTCTCTGTCTCTCTCTCTCTCTCTCTCTCTCTCTCTCTCTCTCTCTCTCTCTCTCTCTCTCTCTCTCTCTCTCTTCTCTCTCTCTCTCTCTCTCTCTCTCTCTCTCTGCCAGTCAGCTGGAACCAACACGGGCCGCTCTCGTGACGTCAGCGCTCACGGGGGAGAGATGCTAGTGGGCGTGGATCGTTTGCATGTTTTGGCCCCCCCCACGCGGCGACGCCTCCTTCCCATACAGACACACTGCAGCCTTCACTGCTCATGGGAAAGCTGGTAGATATGAGCTTCCATGCAGTAAACGTAGTTTTGTCCAACTTCACCTTAACACATTACATACTGTTCAGGGTCTAATTTAATGACTTTGCCTTCTATGATCCAGATTATACAAAAATGGAAATATTTCAACTTTAAAAAAAAAAAGAAATTTGTGCAGCTGAAATGCATTTTTGTTTTAAATTCAAAAACCACCGTTCAAAATACAGTTAATTCACATTTAATTGACATTTTTATGTAACATTGGACCAATATACAGGGTGTCCACAAAGTCTTTTTACAATTTAAAAACTTTATTACAAAAGCAACTGATGAGAAATGTTAATCAGATTTGTTCTATGTACTCAGTGGTCATCAAAGTTTTTAATCACATTGCATTTGGGACATCAACGACCTGAAGCTAAAGATCACTGATGCCATTGCCACCATTGATGAGGCTCTGCTACAGCCAACATGGTGAGAAATCGAGAACTAATGGTGCCCATATAGAGGTGTATTAAATGATTAAATGTCCACAGATTTGTCTATTCATTTGCTTTTGTAATAAATGTGTTAAATTGTAAAGAGACTTTATGGACACCCTGTACAATAGATGCCTTTTCTCCATCAACAAAAAATATAAAAACTGAAGAATCGACTCTCTCTGCTCTATTTTTCTATTTCTAGAGATATGAGGGCTTATTGTGAAATGCAAGAATATGAGCAGTATGAACGTTAAGGAGGTATAAAGCTGCAAATGTACGATGTTTACCTCTGATTTAGTGCCTATGGTAAATGTTCTTAAAAAAATGTCGGAGAGATGAGGTGGAAAGCTCAAGAAAAGGTTAGTAGCTGGACTTCCCTTCCTTTGATTCAAATCATGAATGTACTATAGGCTATAAGATTAGATAAGACACAATATTCCTTTATTAGTCCCACAATGGGGACATTTACATTATTGCAGCAGCAAAGTGGATAGTAAAAATAGAAAGGCAATAAATAATGAAATTATAGTAACATTATATTCAAGAGTAATATTTGTGTTGAGTGATAATACCTGAGTTTGATATTGTTATTGCACAAATTTTAATTGAAAACTATATATATGAATATTGCACAGTTGAACTGAATTAATAGTATACCTGAAATACTAATATTGCACAGTAGTGAACATTTAAAGTGCAGTTTGTCAAATTGTTTAGGTTGGACTACCCAAGCGCTCCATGACCGCAAAGAATGAGATCGTGGATACAAGCGGCCGAAATGAGAGAGTGAGTGAGAGAGAGAGAGAGAGAGAGAGAGAGTGTCTGGGCTCAGCTTTAGATATAAGGTCAGGAGTTCAGACATCCGGGGGAGGCTAGGAGTAGAGCAGCTGCTCCTTATCATCGAAAGGAGCCAGCTGAGGTGGTACAAGCATCTGGTGAGGATGCCTCCTGAACGCCTCCCTTTAGAGGAGTTCCAGGCACGGTCGACTGGGAGGAGACCCTGAGGTAGACCCAGAATCCGATGAGGGGATTATATACGTCTACTGGCCTGGGAACGCCTCGGGATCCCCCAGGAGGAGCTGACGAGTGCTGCTGGGAAGAAGGATGTGTGGGTTACATTGCTCAGCCTAATGCCACCATGACCTGGCCCTGGATAAGAAGCAGACAATGGATGGATGGATGGATGGATGGATGGATGGATGGATGGATGGATGGATGGATGGATGGATGGATGGATGCCCATGATCTTACCTGCCGGAGGGGTGGCAAGTTGCAGCCGATCACATTCTCAGCCCAGAGGATGATGCGTTGCAGTCTGCCCTCGTCCTAGCAGTTGTATGGATGGATGAGACGGGGATGGAGGGGTTGAATGTCTTTAGCTACTGCAGGAAGTACATCCTCTGCCGAGCCTTCTTGGTGGAGGTCTTGACTTGAGGTCCTGGCTGATAATGGTTCCCAGGAGGTTGACGGACTCCACATTGTCACCCGGGGAGTCATACAGGGGTGGTGTCATCCGCCAACTTCAGAAACGTGACGGCCTGATGACTGGTGGTGCAGCTGGTGGTGTAAAAGCTATACTGACTTAATAAAATCTGTGAATGTCATTTAAGTGATCTGTTACATCTGTTATTTAAGTATATTTAATCAAAATAAATTAGTATTAGATTAACAAATATATTTTTAAGATATCTTTAATGGGTTTTTTTGGGTAAATTTCTATTAAAAGATTTAAGAAAAGTGTAATGATGATTACCAATTTCAATATCTACTCATTCCAAATCTCTTCCTCTGCTCTTATTCGGACTTTAAAAAAACAGAGTTAATAAAAATCCACATTGTCTCATACTGACAGGATTCATAGGCTTCATTAATAAAAGAAAAAAACTACATTAATGGGTAGAATATGAAGCCATTTTCATTATGTTTTAATATAGGCAGCGTAAGACTATATTACTCATTTTCCTGCCTGTATTAGGTATATATATATATATATATATATATATATATATGTGCAATAACAACATCAAACTCGGGTATATTATCACTCAACACCAATTTTACTCTAGTGCATAATGTTACTATTATTTTCCTATATTTTGTTTTTTACTACTATTGCTTTCATCGCCTTAGTACTTATTTATTCTTTTCTATTGGCACTCTCCTTATTCTGCTATC
Organism: Scomber scombrus; assembly: GCF_963691925.1. Taxonomy (NCBI): domain Eukaryota; kingdom Metazoa; phylum Chordata; class Actinopteri; order Scombriformes; family Scombridae; genus Scomber; species Scomber scombrus. Next base: position 4,762,399 of record NC_084985.1, read on the forward strand.
CACTTTGCTGCTGCATTAATTAATTACCCCCATTATGGGCCTAATAAAGGAATATCTTTAGCAGAGACATGAGAAAAACACATCTCTTTTTACTGATATAATCCAATTTTTTTAAGTTTAACCCCCATATGCTGTTCATATTCTTACTCGTATTAATCTCTACAACAACCCCAAAAAATAAAATAAATATTACAATCCATAAAAAAAATCTTTTTAAATAAATATAGGTCAAATTAGTACATTTGCATATAAAAAATGTGTATCTGCTGCACAAAAAATTAAAGAAATTGGATCATCAAAACTGGATCATATTTGCACCTGAACAGTATATAAGGGTTAAGATGCTTGCTTCAAACAGTGGCATAATAATATTGATATCCTTCTTTTTCCCTCCCGTGTTACGTGAACGCAACACGTATTTGCATTTAATACACCACCTCCTGCAGGATTCATCCAATGACAGGCAGCAGCAGAGACTGTCCCCGCCCACCTCAGCTGCACTCTTTCCTGGATGGAGCATGAGCAGCACCCCGCCCCTCTCCTCTTCTCTCACGCTGTCATTTAAACAAGCCAGGCAGATGACCACAGACACATCATTTATTAAAGAAAACCCCCCCAAAAATTAAATGCACGGTCATGAGATGAGACGTCAGGGTGTTTGAGCTGTGCAGTTTCACCCTCTTCTTCTCTTCCTTCATCAAACTGCAGCTCAGAAATGTTGGAAAATGTGACTTTAAAAAAAAATTCCTCTGCAACGTGACAGCTTTAAATGACATTACGTTGTTTATTTCAGTGTTATCTTTACTAATATAACTACTGTGTGCAGTGTAGTGCTTCAATAATAACATATAAGGTGATTAAATTGTGTTAAATCTAATAAAAATGTCCCTGTTTACCTCTCTAGCGCTTCACGCCGAGGAAGCACGTGGCACCGGCACGCGCCGACTGTTGCCTACCGGCTACAGTGCTTCGCCCTGATTGGCAGAATCTAGGTCACTCGCTTTCCCTGCTGCGCTCTCATTGGCCAAAAATAGGTCAGAATCCCCGCCCACAGGCTTCCCCATGCTACTGCCGCGTGAGTGGCTGGCTGGGAGGAGGTGGGGGACATAAGGGTGGGGGGGGGGGGGGATTAACCTCTCATGTCTGCAGGAACCACAAAACATAATTTATTGTAATTTCTGCATCAGAAATGCAACAAAAACTCATCAAAATCAAAATCATATATTTGAGAAAAAGAAGTTAAAATAAATCCTGTACAATAATAATAAGATAAAATTTAAATATAACACTAAAAATAACAATAAAAGAAGATCATTTGTCAAACGAAACACAATGAAAATGAAGTGGGCGTCTGAATATCCTGTATGTGTGTTTTTTTTGTTTTGTACATTGGCAGTTAAATCATGTTGAGGCATGTTGACGTGTTGTTTATTAAACAGTCATTGCATGTTGCATTGTCATTATTATTTACTGTGACAGCACCTTGTAGTTTCTGTTTGTACAGTGTGCGTCTACCGCTGCCTGTTTTATTTGCACCTGATAATAAAAGATAATGTTTTATTACCTTTTTAATGTTTTGCATGCTGTTTGCTTTTGTGTTGCATGTTTTATGACCTGATAAAGTATCTTAATTATGTCTCGTATAGTGTATTATCTTTACTAACTAGATTTACTTTATCATGTCTTTGCATGCAATATTAGTAAGTATATATAGTTTATATATATCTCTGATTTTCTGCACATCTGTCATTTATTTATCTTTATCTATGTGTTTATATTCTGGAACATGCATATTTATATATTGCTGATTTATTTGCACAAATATCCAATTTACTGTACAAAGCATTTTATCCTAATTTGTCTTATTTATTGTTGATTTCATTTTTAGTACACTTTCACCCTTACTTTTATCCACTCTACTGCTGTGTCAATTTAAACTTCTCTTATGTATTCTCTTCTAATTTTATATCCTTTTTCAGTACAACATTTTAAGCTCATTTGAAATTAAACAATATCATACAAACATGATTCAAAGTAGTTAACAGAATGATTGAATGGTAGAAAATAAGTTATAAAACATAATTGAAGATAGACAGCATGCATATAACACACATATTAAAAGCTCTGTCCTTTATCATTTTGATTGCAATGTGAGAATTTGGAGGAATTTAGCATTAAAGTTGAGATATACTTCTTATGTATTAAAAAATAGAAAACCAATAACGCTCTTAAAACCCAACCAATGAATAAGTAAATACAGATCTGAAGAGTTTGGTGGAATGTTTTGTTCTTCTGACCTGGACACAACAACATGGTCCTGTCAGCTGTTGTGCTCTTCTGTTTACACATACTGTACTGTATTTTTGTCGGTACAGTCTGATAAAATAGCAACTTCAGCAACACCCTAATAATAAACGCCTGTGAAGGAGATAAATCATACATAAACACATCGTGTCATGTGTTTCCTGTTGATAACAATCTCACTGATTCATGAATCAGATGCAGCAGCTGCTCTGTGGGAACAACAGTTCCTAGAAGGATCTGGAAAAGCCTACAAGTCCTATCCGGTGACAGAGTGCTGTCAAGTATACATGACAGGAATGTGCTCGTAGTAAAAGGCCAAAATAATCAGACTCACTCTCACACACACACATACATGAGCAGGGTAGTGTGTGTGTGTGTGTGTGTGTGTGTGTGTGTGTGAGCTGGCATGTGTGAGGGAAAGTGTGGAACAACAGCTTGACTCCACTAATGTGTGATTTGAGTTTCATGAGCCGTTTCGAATGAAAATTATTCTACCCTCGTCCCTTTCCTACACATTTGGGAAGCTGCCATCACTTAAATTATACCTAACTGGCTCCATCTAGTGGCCGTTTATCGGTAATGCACCAAAGCATGTCAACACAACAGCCACACAAAAAAGGCAGTTCGCTTCTGCTTTTCGGTGGATTCACATGCAAAAAAAAAAAGGCTTCTGCCAGATATGTCACGTGTACTAATGCATAGGAGACTCTCTCTCACTAAAATAGAAGGGCAGCTGGGTCCTCAGCGAGGCGCAAACAGCTCACCTGGTCACACGCTCCAGGTGCACGACACCTGACCCTCCTATCATTGATGTATCCCCGAAGTGGAGCTCTCTGAAAAGTCTGCTGTTGTGTGTGCGTGGGGGGAAAGGCCTCATGTGTCAGAGCACAGAAACCACTCGAGCTCCTCTGTGGGAGGGAGGGAAGCGTGGATAAAAATATACACACAGTGGATTAATTGTCTGAAATGAGCTTCGAGGGGATGGACGGTGGGGTTGAGTTGCGGTTTTCACGGCAATCTGAAAGCTGACATTGTTCAGGTTAGGATTTTATAAAAGGAGAGAGGTTGATGATAGCAATCTTTCTTTTTAGGGCTATAGTTCAGGTTATAGAAAGGAGGTTTAAAGGAAGCCGTATGTTGTAGCTGTAACAAATAGTCAATTAGTTGCCAAGTATTGAAGTAATCTGCACCTATTTTGATAACCGATCAATCATTTGGAGTCATTTTTAAAGAAATAATTGTCCAAATTCTCTGATTGAAGCTTCTTACATGTGAATATTTTCTGGTTTCTTTAGTCCTCGATGAGAGTAAACTGAATCTTTAGGTTGTTGACTGTTTGTCAGGACAAAACAAGACATTTGCGGATGTTATCGAGAGCTCTGAAAAGATGGATTGACATTTAAGTTTCACCATTTTCAGACACTTCTATAAACAAAACAACGAATCAATTGATCAGATAAAGAATCAACAGATTACTGTAAATAGACTGTTGCCAGATCCATACTGACCTTCAACACAGAAAACCAAAGTCTCATTTGAACTATTTCTAACCCAATGCCTGTGATCATTCAACCTAATACTGATCATAATTTTCACTCATGAAAGTCAAATCTGGGATGAGAGCCACTCAAAATAGATTGCTCATCCATGCAAAAACTAAGCTATTCCTATCGACTCAACACTAATAAATGTTTCTTAATAGATTGAACACTTTTATTTACAGCTCATAAATTGAAGACATTTTATTGAATGAGTATATCCTCATTTTAAAACTGAAATCTGACTTTTGTGCCACATAAATCATGTTTATCTGAAGAGTATACCTTAAAGGACGGATTCACAATCTTTCAAGTCTGTCCCTGAATGAACATTGAAACCAGTTTTTCTTGCTGTAATCTTTCCTCCTGTTCATACTGACCATTAGAAGATCCCTTCATAATGTATTTACAATGGAAGTGATGGAAAATCTGTGTATTTAAAAGTTCATCCGAAGCTAATATGAATCTTCAGTCGTCCAAATGAGTCAAATCAAGTAGATATCTTTCAACGTTAGAGTCTTATTAGTGCCAAAGTCTCTCTTTTTGTTACTATACTTCCACCACAGCTCAACAGGGAAACACTATTGGCGCTTTTCCACTACACAGTTCCAGCTCGACTCGCCTCAACTCGGCTCGCCTCGGTTTTTTTTTGCGTTTCCACTAGGGAAAGTACCTGGTACCTGGTACTTTTTTAGTATCCGCTCTGGTGAGGTTCCAAGCGAGCCGAGTCGATACTAAATGTGACGTCAACAGACTGCCGGCCACTGATTGGTCAGAAGAGTTGTCGTCACTGGAAGAGTCATGAGCCGTCCCACACAAGAATCAAACCCGGCATTTTTAAATACCAACAACAGCGTTACCATAGTTACAGCCATACGGCTCAATTTTCTTACTTTGTGTGAGACAGAAAGCCTCATACAGCAGCAAGTACACCATCGCCTCCATGTCCTCCATTGTTTATGTGTTTTGTGTCACGTATAAAACGAAGTCACGGCAGTTTCGCTGAGCCGTGCTATGACGACCCCGACCACGTTGAGTAGGTACTTTTTTGTAATGGAAAAGGTCTGTTCTGGTACCGTACCGAGTCGAGGCGAGCCTAGCCGAGTAGTGCTAGAACTGTGTAGTGGAAAAGCGCCATAAGAGGGAATTTGATGCTAAAAAGTAAATATGTCAGATATCACTTGATATGACTAACTCAGACTGCTTAAACTGGATATAAACTTCACATCTACTTTTAAATGCACATAATGAGCATTTTCTTACACCACATGTGAAGGAGATTAATAAAACAGGAGGAATGATTACAGCAAGAAAAACCTCTTTCAATGTTATTTGGGCTCCTGACTGACTTAAAAATTGTTAATCCCCATCTTTTAATTTAAATACATGTTGTCTACAATTTTCTACATTAGAGAGTTCAAAACGGTTCACATTAAGGTTTGTGGATTATCCTGAATATCTGCAATGTTGTTTCTGGAAAGACGTGAAGACATTTTTGATGACCGCAAATGAAATTCAATTTACCCTCAAAACAAGCAAAAACATTAAAAACACATATCAAGATATTGCAAAACTCAGAGGGAGGCGGGGGTGTTGATGATCTGCCTGTCTAAATAACACGAAGTTTCAAGAAGTGGAAACTTAGTGTGTAGTTGGGTTAAAAGTCATCACTGTACGTAACCTTTATCTAATATAAGTGGAGGGTTCAATGAAAATATGAACTTTGAGAGAGTTGGAGTTCGTATTAAGTGGTTTTATGTTAATCAACACAGCTTCCTTGTATTGGATGTGGTTGACTTTCTTTTAAAGTATTTCCCCCCGCGGATCGGAACAGAAGCCAATCGTAGAAATTAACTAGACAATAGTGACTTTGTTCCTTACCCATGTGTGCTCCTTCTGGGCAGTTTCACTTCTAACCAAAACATGCCTAACAGAACAAAGTTTTCATAAGACAAGTCTTCTAAAGTTGTCTTTATTTCAAATCACAAAAGATAGAGACTATTGATCCCAAAGGGAAATAGCAAAAAAGTGAAAGTGGAATACATTATAACCAAAAAAAAAAAAAAAAAACTTCCCTGGAGAGAAGAGGAGAGGAGGAGAAAAACTGCAACGCTTTCTCTGTTCAGCCTCCTGGGAAAATAAAATATTGCATATCGGAAACTCACTGCAAGTTCTTTCACATACTGACTGAAACAGTGCTACATTTAAAAAAACTATTTTTGGGCAAGTAAGTGAATGACTTATTATATATTTGTGTGACACATCATACACTACTGCTACTGTCAGGTCACATTACGTTCACCGAATCATCTCCAAGCCGTTTCCCAGAAAGAATCACGCAATAAATAAGAAAAATAGAAATAACTCAATTTGGACACTTAAGATTTTTAAATGATTGCCAGCATAAGTTATTATTTTAGTCAGTGTACAGCAGACCAGATGAGCCTTAAATGTGGAATCTGCTTAAAAGAAATCAGGTTTATAAACCACAATAAACAAATAATTCATGAATATTTATTTGGGTTTAAATGGAAGCAAAATCCTATTTTTCCCGTAAGTAGCACCAAATTTACATCAATCTTTCCAGGAATCGTTCTTGGAAATCAAAGCGAGCATTACCAGAATTAATAAGAATAATTTCCTTTCTTTCTCAGCACCAGAGGGGGGGGGGGGGGGGGGGGGGGGGAAGATATATATTGATAGATATATCAACTTTAAACATCAGCTTAAATGAACATTTAAAACGAGCCAACAGTGGATGTAACATTTGAGATTTTTTTAATTTGATTTGAGGGTTTTCAACAACTCACTTTTAGGCAAAGAAAAGGATAGTAATTTAGTAATAATATTACATGTTTTAGTTTTACAGAAAAAAAAAATAAAGATAAAACACGTTTGGACAGGACCTAAGTAATGAACTATGCGTACACGCTTTTTGTTACAAAAAATTGGGCATAACTGTGGCATGAGGGGGTAGGTCAAAGGGGTACAAGGAGGGGGAAAAGAATATCACATCGATACATATACTCATCCCGCTGTTTTACAAAGATAGTCCCCAACTCGTTCCCTCCCACCCATACGATACCAACAATGATAAAAGAAAATGATACTTGGAGTAAAAAACAGCAAATAATCAATATATAATAAAATATAATACGAATTGTACAGTACACTCCGGTTATTTCTGTTGTCCTTTTCAAATCCTGAACACATTAACAGTATGAGTCGTGTTTTTTTCTCTCCGTTCACGCCTCTTAAAAAAATGACAAAAGTAGTGTACATTAAAAACAAGGTCACCAGCACTTCTCTGTTTAGTCCTAACTCCTTTTTTTTTTTTTTTTTTTACTTTTCAGTCAGTATAGCACAGCAACCAGTATTGCCTTTTGTGACAGATAAGGCCCTTTAACTATTGTAAGAGTGAAAGTTCTGTTCTGAGGACTTTCTGGTTTTTCTTTTCTTTTTTTCTCTCTTTAAAAGATAAATTTCATCTCGAGGGCAGAATATAAAAAGAGAAAGATTCTCCATTGGGGGGGGGGGGGGATAACACATAAACATACAGAGCAAGAGACGAGAACTGTACTGTTTAACCTCCTGTTGTCCTCGAGTCAAGGAAGGGAGGAAGGAAAGGAGGATGGAAGGGAAGAAGAAGGAAGGACAGGAGGAGGGAGGAAGGAAGGAGGGAAGGAAGGAAAAAAGGGAGGAAAGGAAGGAAGAATGGAAGGAAGGAAGGAAAGAAGGGAGGAATGAATGGAGGAAAGGAAAGAAGGAAGGAAAGGAGGGAGGGAGGAAGGAAGGAAAGGAGGAATGAAGGAGGAAGGAAAGGAGGGAAGGAAGGAAGGAACAAGGGAGGGAGGGAGGAAGGAAGGACGGAAGGAAGGATTAAAGGGGGGTGGAGGAAGGAAGGGAGGAAAGAAGGAAGAGTCAAAAGCGAATGGGTCAATTAGACCCGGGAGGACGACAGGAGGGTTAAACTGTGAATAGTGTGAAAACAATTTGAAAAAATAAACTGGTTCTATTTATCATATTTATGCGCAAACACTGCTAATGAGAAAAAAAAAAAAAAAAAAAAAAAAAAAGAGGAAACTGGTTGAATGCTTTTTCTCAGACAGATGCTACTAAAATTGTCATGTGGCCTAGATTTCCTTCACCTTTGGGGAAGGGGGGAAACATTAGGGTTGGGAATGAAACCCCGGCTCTAAAAACGGCAAGAACTGGGTATCCATTAATAACGTTTGAATTTCAGGTTTCTGCTTATCGGTTCCTTAACACGATAACCCTTTATTATTATTATTGCAAACAAAAGGCTACATATCTGCAAGGACCTGTCTACGTCATGCATGCATCAACACATCAGCAGCATGTCAGTTGGTTTATAGATGAAGGTGCGTGGCTAACGTCGCATCTGTAGTAAAATATGAACCGTTTTAATATGCTCGATAAACGTGGCGTCACTTCATTAAAAAAGGAAACGACAAGGCAAAGTGCAATGTATGTAGGAAACTAATGAGGTGTAAGTCAGGTTGCACGTCGAATTTGACCAAACATTTAAGGCAGAATGGTGTCAGTGTTTGATGTCCCCGCTTTGTACTGTACTCCTGTTCTTATTATTAGTGTTGCTTTTCTTCTTTGTTAAAACATACAGAAACTGCTCAGCTGCATTCAGTTTTTTTACATCAGTCCTGTGGGGAGCTGTGTTGATATGAGTGTGTTGTTTAAAGTGCTGGTGAGACAATGAAATACAATCCAGCATGTCCGGTTGGAGTAACAGATTATTGCATTTAAAAAGGCTTATCAGGAAAAAAACAAACAAAAAAAAAACACTAAAACGGCGGTTTGTAGTAATCACACTCTGGTTAAGTTATCATGCTGCAACTCTGTTTACGAGTGTGCGCATGTGGAACGTGTCCATGTCCGCCGACCTCCGAAAAAAAATCTGTATTGAACGGCGTGAGTCCACAGCTGTCCGAACGAGGCGAGCATGAATCGGCCTTTACAGTGACGGCACACTACGAGAGAGACGAGACTCAAACTAAACCAGAATGATCAACAATGTAACGAGACGTAGAATTAACTTCAAACACTTAAAAGAATAAAGATATTTTGTTATCTAAAACTTTTTTTTTTCCCTCTCTCTCTCATTATATTGGAATTAAATCTGGGAATCGATAAGAAGAGGAATCGATAAGCAGAATCGATGAAATTCAAATGATACCCAACCCTGGGAGATAGACGGACCGGTGGTTCTGATCATGGGCCTTTTGAAGTCCACACTATATTATCAACCACCTCTGCTGTAGTAAGTTAGGATTGTATACGGATTCAACCGGGGAGGGGTGTAGGAATATTGTGGTTGTTACAATAAACCCCTTCCTGTTCTCCGCCCCCTTTTTTTCTTTTTTGTTAAAAACTTGCTTTGCTTCTTAGATTATTTAAAAAAAATAAACATCAAAAACAATCTAGTCTAAAAAACTGTTTTTTTGTTTTACTGACTGTACTCAGTCAGAACTGTTGATCTCTCCGGCTGGACCGGGGCCGTCTGCTGGACCGGTGAACGCTCGCCATCTGACTGAGGCGGCGGCAATGGAGATTTAATCTTCATCATTTCCCACATCCCGGCCCCGCCCCCGCCGCCCGTGGAGCTTCCCCGACAGGAAACCATGTGGCGGTCCAGGAGCTGGGAGTTCCAGAAACGGTGTCGGCATCTGCGGCATTGGAACGCGGCTTGTTTAAGATGCTTGCCCCTGTGTTTCAAGGCTTTGTGTAACGAGCTGGTGCGTCTTCCACACACCTGGCACCGCAGGCGGGCGTGGCGGCCTGAGTTTCTCGGTGGGTGCCTTACGGCGTGGTGGACCAGCAGAAAACCCTGCTTGGCGTATGTGGTGCTGGGGCAGATGGGACATGGGAAGCGCTTGATAGGAACATCCACCGAGGTGATCCTGGTTACTTTCACAGCACCTCCGGACCACGACTTTACTTTTGTCAGACCGCCTTTCATTTTCAGCTGGGCGAGCAGCTTCTTTTTGTTGAGCTGAGCCTGCAGTCTGCCCCTCCGTTTCCTCAGAATCAGCAGCTTTTTGCGAGTGTCTTTGCTCAGTGGGACGCCCACCAGCTTTCCGTCTCTCATGATACTATGGATCACTACTCGCCTTTTTTTTTTCCTGTGCTTTCTTGTCTGTCCATGCCGCTTTTGGAAGTTTTTTGCGCGGTAGTGAAAAGGGTGCTGCAGCTGCTGCTGTGTTGGTGGTTGTGGTTGCTGTTGCTGCGGCGGTTGCGGCTGTGGCGGTTGTTGTTGCGGCTGTGGCCCAGATGCCCCTTGCTGCATGTGAGACGACCCAGCGTAGGTGGGACCTGAACCAGAGTCATAGTAGAGGGGCGAGAATCCGGAGGAGGGTTGGGAATGGTTGACTCGCTGGCCGTTGCGGTCGATCCCGTGCTGAGACAGCTTGTGCCGCACTAAGCTGTTGGAGTAGGCGAAGGCTTTGCCGCATACGTCACAACGAAAGGACTTCTCCAGCCCCACCCCGCCTCCGTGGACTGTCTGCTGATGTGCCGTCAGGTGGAAATAGTGGCGGAATGATTTCCAGCACACTGTACACGTATAAAGCCTCTGGGAGGGGGTGCCAGTTGTCGGTGACTTTTCTCCTTGGGAGCAGGCTGAGAAGTAGTCGGCGTTTCCAGAGCTGCCGACTTGACTGATGGCAGCAGCAGCGGCGGCGGCGGCAGCAGCGGCACCTTTTACTCTTCTCCCCTGGCTGTCGATCTCCCCTTTTCTGTGCAGCTTGCCGTGTCTCACCAGGCTCTGTGCGTAGGCGAACATCTTCCCGCACAGATTGCATTTGTAGTTCTTTTGACCGGAGTGCACAGTCAGATGCTTGGTGAGGTGGAAGGGTTCGCGGAACATTTTGCCACAAACATCGCAGGCGTGAGGCTTCTCCCCCGTGTGGACCCGGTTGTGGCGCCGCAGGGTTTCCGCCCTTCTGAAGCGTTTGCCACAAATTTGACATCCGTACGGCCTCTCTGAACCGTCCCCTTGAAGCGCAGGGCTCCGTCTTCTCCTAACGATGGTGCTCGGGTCCCTTTTCTCCCTTGGCTTCCTCGGCCTCCTGGGCTTTGTGTGGGGCTGGCTGGGGTGGGTCAAAGGCATGGTGGAACCATTGAGACTGGAGGTGGTTGATGGCCCACCTAAGTTACCAAACCCCAACCCCCCTAGCAGGCCCCCAATAATATCCCTCCTTTCTCCATCCCGGTTCTCAGCATTTAAATCACAAGAGGCAGCGGCGGCAGCGGCGATGGCCGACATCGCGCTGCTGGTGACCTCATCCTCTGAATCATCCAATAGTGAGGAGAGAGGGAGGTGCGGCTGCTGTTGCTGGTGGTGGTGCTGTGGTTGTTGACTCTGCGGATGGGGATGAAGAGTTGGGGCTAAAGGGGCTTTACGTAGAGTTTGGCTGTTCATTTCAGAGGCTAGCGTACCCTCTGCAGTGTACAGCGATGAAGACTGTGTTCTTCGGTAGTCTTCGACTCCGCTGCCGTAGGGCGACTGGTTCTGGTAGCGGTTTCTGGAGTAATCTGTGGCGTACTTGTCATTAGTCAACCCATCATTTGAAATTCCTACCCTGTTTCCACTGCTACCCATTTTACTGCCGCTTGGGTTGGAAGATCCACTCTCTCCGGTGCTGGGGCGGTTTTTGGAGCTCCGCGGAGGTTTACCACAAGCACCCGAAGCAGCGTGGTTGAGGAGGGAGGTGCTCTCGCGGAAACAACGTCCGCAAGCTGGACATCGGAAAGGCTTCTCGTCGTGGATCTTCTCGTGTCTCGTGAGCGACTCGCGACGGTTGAAGGACTTTTGGCAGATGTTGCAGGCAAAAGGTCGGTTTTCGGAGTGGGTGACGCTATGCTGGATGAGATGACCCCTCTTTTTAAATTTCTTCCCACATTCACCACAGCAGAATATCCTCTCCGGGCTGGGGGAGTTACAGTCTGACTTCCTGCCTTGGCTGTTCGGTGTCAAGCCGTGGCTGCGGAGGTGCCGTCGAAGGCTGGAGAGGTGGGTGAAGGTTTTACCACACTCACCACAGTGGTAAAGGGGCTCTGGTTCAGGCTGACTGGATGAACTATTAGAGTGACTTCCTTGGGATTTGGACAACGGCTGGTTACCGTTGGCTACAAGCACAGAGGTGGAATTAGAGGAAGGAGGGGCGGACGAAGAAGAGGAGACAGTTGAGGACGACTGTTGCTGTGAGGATGGTGAGAGGAGAGAGGAATGTTGCGGCTCGCCTCCGATGCCACTTATCCCAACACCCCCAGATCCTCCTCCCACGAGGCCAGATGAGGAGCTCTGACTGTGCCCACTTGAGCTGCTGTTATGGCAGTTACTAACACTGCTGCTGCTATGGCTGTGGCTGCTGTGACTGTGGCTACTAGATTCTGATTTCCTCTGAGGCAGGTAGCCGGCCATCGCTTTCTTTCTCCTGCTGCCTCCACTCGAAGTCGACGTGGATGAGCTGTCTCCAGACTTTGCGTCGTCTTTAGAAAGGGACAGGTGGAGGGGCAGAGGGAGCGGGAGGCCGGCTTCTTGCTGCATTAACGATGCTATCTGGTTGGAGGAAAGGACTGGAATGCCTTGGAAATCAAAGCTGCCCAGTGGGGCGGGCTGGGGGGCCGGGTGGAGAGGGTGCGGGTGGTGAGTGTGGCTGTGTGGATGAGATAAGGCATGAGGGGTCAGCTGCTGTTGTTGCTGCTGAGATTGTGGACCTCCGTGGCTGTGGGAGGAGTGGAGGGCAGGGGGAGGGGCCAGGGCTGAGTTTGAGTCAGTGGGCCCTTGGCTGAGGCCCAGGCCTAAGTGGTTGTGGGTCCCTTGCTGGACAAGGAACTGCTCCAGGCTGCTGTTGGTGGGGACTCCGGACAGGAAGTACTGGTTGGCGGCAAGCATGCAGCTGAACTGCTGATGGAGGCTGCGGGGATCCGACTGGCCCACTAAGGGCACTGCAGTGCTGGAGGGGTTGTTGGAGGCTGAGGTGGATGTGGCGGGAGAAGGGGAGGACGAAGAGGGACCGGAGGTGGGTTGGGGGACAGAAAGACCTGGATGTAGTGGGGGAGGCGGGGGAGCAGGTGTGACGACACCCCCGATGACCCCTGCGCCTCCTCCGCTGCTCCCGCCAAAGTCAAAACGTCCCATCCCAGAGTGGAGCTGCTCCTGAGCCAGCGCAGCCTCCGCCGGGTGAAAAGGCCGCAGAAACTGGGGGTACCCCGACGAGGCGCTCCCACTCCCGCTGCTACTGCTCATCTTACTGGACTTCCTGGAGCTGTGGGACGAAGAGGACGACTGACTTTGGTGAGAGATGGATGGAGGAGGGGCGCTCATTTTGGCGAATAACGACGAGGAGTCGGCGAAGGCATTACTCCGAGAGGTCTGGAGGGAGCCGAGGCCGAGGCCGGACAGCAGGCTCCCGGAGCCGTCGCTCGGCTGATGCTGTTGCTGGAGCTGCTGCTGATGCTGAAGCTGGACCTGCTGTTGGTGGCTCAGTTGTCGTTCTAATCCAAGCCCTTTGAACTGATGGGCTTGGTGTCCACTTAGCATCTCTAAAATGTCCATGGGGTACTTGCTGAATTGAAACATCTTCAAATACTGTTATAGCAAAGTGTAACAGGGTTGACCCTGCACACTTAGTCTATAGTTACTGGAAAAGGGCGTAAAACCCTTATTAAAACGATAGCGTCTGACTTTCAGAAGTAATCCTGCTGCAGCGTCCAACCAGCCACTGTAATCCGCTTGATTTTCTCACATAAATGAATCACTAATACTTTTACTCTCCATTCAGAAGTCAAGCCTTCAAGTGCTTCTGTTGAATGTTATAAAAAAAAAAAAAAAAAAAGGTCATAAATAGGTAATATACTAAATTATACTAAAAAAAATCTCAGTCTGTAGTGTTTCTTCAAAGTGTTCCATAACCATATTGTTAAAAAAAAAAAAAAAAATCAGGTCAGCGGTCCCGTTTAGTGAAGTGAAGTTATTTCAGCGGAAAGATGAACCATTGCTTCACTGCCCTTCTGTCCCTTCATGGAGTTTTTATGGAAGCCTGAGGACAGAAAAACAGAAGAAATAGACAATGTCAGTAAGGGGTTTGGCAAGTTGATGCACAGCAGATATAAAAAAAATTAAAAAAAACAGTTTTGACACAGTGATTTGCTTCGACCCCCCCCCACCTCCTCCCTTTAATGCCTGGAAGCTCGGATGCTGAATGAAGCCCAAAATAAACAAATGCTGTTTAAACATAAGAAACAAATTTAGCAGAACTTGATAACTTATTTAATAAAGTTTGTGTTGTTTTGAGCCACAATACTCATTATTTATCCTGATATTTCAACTTTTCGGCATCTAATTTATTGAGCTGATATAAAAACCTATAATATTCACTTTCTGTTGGTGATGCTGTTTTACTGTTTAATGCAAATTTTAACAGTTTTATTCTAAATATGGCAAATTTGATGCATTTCCTTTTCAAAACGTTCCTTTTAGTAACCGTGTCCGCCACTTCTAAAGACTTTTTGGCTGAAGACACAAGCATGTCGACTCTAAAGCGAAGTGGAAACTGGGTCATTGCCTTTTTCTCCTTCTCTTCATAATGAATATCTAAGGGGCCTCCGCTGAGCAGATGTTTCACAATTATTTCTATATACAACTGTGGAGATCCCCGGACAGCGCTCTGCATTTGATTGTTTGTTCAACCTGGTACAAAAAAAAAAAAAAAAAAAAAGAAGTTGTTTTTTAGCTTCACTTTCTAATTATCGGACAGCTTGAACCCAACGAACCCAGATTGCCCAACAGCTGCCAAAACTTCTCCTCGTCCCTCTTTTATTTGTTAATGGGGAACAAAACAGTTTTTCTATTAGAGATACTTAAATGTGTCCTTCTGTTCCTTCTGTTTTAGTGCCTTTTTTAGTGTTTTTATTAGTAAAACATTGAATTTCTAGGCACAAAGGAGACAAGGCAAGTTGGGTCTCTTTAATTTAAATGTACAGTCTAGACTTGTTCTATATGCAAATTCAACTTTTGTTGTGATTTGGCACTATATAAATGAAGATTGATTGATTGATTGAACCAGGACTGAGACACTTATCATGTCACAGCAATTAATTACTATTATTTAGGATGTCATGTTATCCGTTAAGAGTAGTTTTGACTGGTTACGCAGGCCGGTCGGCAGGTTATTTTGCATACTAGGGTTGGATACTGAACTTAATTAATTCACCTTCTATCAATCTGTGGCAAATTTGAGAGTGAGCACAGTACTCTGCAGGACTTAGACTGAGCACAGCCTTGCTATAACTTTTACAAACACACATTTAACCAGCTGGAGCGTCTCACACGGAGGCTCCGACACTGACATGAGCACGAACCTGCAGATACAAACATGTCAATAGATCCATTTCATCAACCTGCACGGTCGGTGGCGGCGGCTATTTTTATACAGCTTATGTGCGGCATACAGCACGGCAAAGCTATGCATATCTAGCATAGCCCTGCCGTGCTGTGCTGTGCTGTCTGCGGCACACAGACTGTATAAAAATAAGGTGCAGCTACATCGTCTCAGGTTTAACCGCAGCGCTCCGGGGCAGGTGACAGGTGTGTTTAGAGGGTTTGGTTAATCCTACGGTTCATTTATAATATCAACATGGGTGCTACTTTGTTATTAGACCATAACGCAGGTGGTGTGTGTGTGCAGAATGACTGACTGAGGCCGATATGCTGCCAACGTGTGCGGCAGAGGGCGAAGGGTTTAAATAGCTAGTTTGGTATCTGAAGCCTGAGTGCTACTGTAGAAATTAACCTGTTAATAGGGGGCCGTCTATCAGAAGCTAAATGAATTGAAACTGGCATCTCTTATTATTCAACTGGTTTTCTTTTTAGTGGGAAAATGCCGCCACACACACACACACACACACAGGTGAGTGCGGCAAACCGAGCCTACAGAAAGAAAAGAAGAGAGAGAGAGAGAGAGAGAGTGTATGCTGGCTCTAAATGCCACACTGCTCCTGGCCGGCTCCGTCTGGATAACATGGCTGCTTGTTGACTCCACCACACACACACACACACACACACACACACATATACACACACACACACACATATACACACACACACACACAAAGCTAAATGCCAGATAAAAAAAAAGGAGTGTGGTGGACAGTGTCCTCGTGTGCGACAGGATAAACAGGACACAGCTGTGAAACAACGTTCAGGATCAGTAAATCCCTTCATGTATTCAAAGATTTAAAAAAAAAAAATACACAACGAACATTTATCAATTAAATCATCTGATCATCATTTATTCTGATGGTATCTTTCATTTCTCCTCCTCTGAAGATTTTAGAGCCAAACTTAAAGGCCTTAAACTCTCTGCATCAAAGCAAGTAGGGTAACAATTAATGATTATTCTTACTTTATAATAATAATAATAAAGTATTGATTGTTCTTTAATTAAGTTTTTGAATCCTTTGATCTATATAATGTGTGTAACATTAGAGAAGCTGCAGCCTGACACTGTTTTGCATTTCTTAGCTGATAAATGACCTTTAATCAATTAATGATTGACTTAGTAAATTATAAATAAATTGCTGGCAATCATTTTACTGTTGACTAATCAATTAATTCATCTACACATTTTTTTTTTTTTTTACAGGTATTAAAACCAGCCGATGGTGATAACTGTCAGTCTGACTCTTATTACACCAGGTGATTAATTAAACCTCCACATCCAGACAAATCTTTAATCCTTCTTCCTCTTTAAGGTGATTTTTAACTGTTTTGGACCTGAAATCTTCGTCTTCTTGCAGCTACTCAATCTAGATATACATTTATTTATCTTATTTATATCATGAATGTATAAAAGTATGTAGTCTCTGTGGCCCAGTAACAGGCTCCACTTTGACCAGTTTAACACTTTTTAGGGTTTCATCACTTTGGACAGTTTTGAGTTTAGAGTATTTAACACTGGTCTGTATTTTCCAATAAAACTGTCCCTTTAGTTTGAACTAGAGCACAACTAGTAAAATAATCCCACTATCAATATAATCGGCTGATACTCTTATGTGTGCAGAATTTATACATAAAAACGCACATTTTTTTGCAATGTGGTTATTAAACACTTGTGTTAAAGATATGTAGATATGGATAATGGAGGATGTGATATTTTAAAGTTTAACTATAAACTTCATTGTATAAAATTGCATCAGTGTACTGAAACAGTAAACTTCATTGGAAAAGATAAAATATACATAAAATACTGAATATATCAAATTTAAACAAAAACATATTGATGCATATCGGACATGTGAGACTAATAAAGGAATATCGGTATGTCTGTGATAGGTCAACATCAGCCTATAATATCAACTGACCAACATATGAGCCTGACTCTAGTTTGAACACTGCTGACTCTCCTGAAAAAACTCCTCAAACTGTAATCTGATTACAAAAACACCGTCTTAATATTAATAAATGATCTTCTCTCACTGTAGTCATCAGCCTGCAGCTTCTTCTTCCTTTAGACTGAACTAGAGCCCAGCTGATACTGGAGTTTTAGGGCTGATACCTGTACTGATATTAGGGAGTTAAAAAATTCCAATATGGGTTTATCGCCCGATAATCTTAAATATACAGAATATATATACATAAAATGCATTTTTTTCATATACAGGATATGAAAAAGGAAGCATGATATTTTAAAGCTTAACGATAAACGCTGCACTGAAACAGTAAGCTTCACTGGGGATGTAATAAGTATAAATAACTATAAATTTAAAAAGAAACAAAACATTTACATATATATTAAACTTGAATTAAGAAAAAGGATTAGATATATATATAAAATGCTGCCTTTATATCTTATAAAAAGAAATATCAGGCTTCAGTTTGAACACTGCTGACTCTTCTGCAAATATACAAACACCTTGAATCTTAATCTGATTACTAAAACCTCGTCTTCATATTAAATAAATCATCTTCTCTTACTGTAGTCATCAGCCTGCAGCTTCTCCTTCATTTCTAAACCAAAACATTGAACTGAGAACTGAAACCTAGAGTTCAGTTCAGTGTGTCACTTCTGCAAAAGGTTATTCTACTATCTTTATCTTTTTTTTCTACGTGACCTATCTATTAAAATAAAATAAATAAACCCCCCTGCTGTTAATCCTGACCTTCCTCTGGCATGAACAACTGTCCCTCTGACACAGAAACCAGAGTCTGAATCCTGGCAGAGCTCCGCTGATCCTGCATCTAACAAAACAATACAAACATCTAGTAAACATCTGCTTATAGAAACTATTTAAAAACAATCCTGGGATCTGGGATCTGATTCTCAACTGTGTTTAAAAGGTCAGAGAGTTATAAAAGACACAAATATGATGATAAGACTTTCACTTTTGGCCACAGCCCACTTCAGAAACTAAACTAAACAAACAAACATTTGCTTACTAAGACTCCCCCCCCCCCCCTCCCTCTCCCCCCCCCCCCCCGACAACCACACTCTCCAAACTCTAAACCACAAGTCAAATTTACACAGAAGTTAATGTGTTGAGCAACCAGTCAGAATGATTTGATATAAATCCTGCTCAGTTAGGAGCTGATGTGTTAAAACTCCACCGTGTTAAATCTGCACTGAGGAACTTTATAACCTGGATAACAGCAAAGAGAAATAGACGCATATGTTATATTAATATAAACAACCTGAAGAGAAGATTCACTACCTCTTTATTTGTCAATTAGCAGCAGATGACAGGACGCAGGAGGCCATTTTTAATTTTTAACTTGCAGTTAATTAGGTGATGTGTGATTATAACAGATTTTAGTATCCTTAGACATTACATTATGGTTTATATCTTTATTTATCTATTGCTTATTACTCTTACACCTCTTTTTAATTTCTTTTTAGTGTCTTTAATGCTTACACTGAGCTGCTGGTAACCTGAATTTCCCATTGGGATCAATAAAGTGACTATCTATCTATCTATCTATCTACCTATATATCTATCTATCTATCTATCTATCTATCTATCTATCTATCTATCTATCTATCTATCTAACTATCTACCTATCTATCTATCTATCTATCTATCTATCTACCTATCTACCTACCTACCTACCTATCTACCTATCTACCTATCTACCTACCTACCTACCTATCTACCTACCTACCTATCTATCTATCTATCTACCTACCTACCTACCTATCTATCTATCCACCTACCTACCTACCTACTTATCTACCTACCTACCTACCTATCTACCTACCTATCTACCTACCTATCTACCTACCTACCTATCTACCTACCTACCTACCTACCTACCTATCTACCTACCTATCTACCTACCTACCTATCTACCTACCTATCTATCTACCTACCTACCTACCTACCTACCTACCTACCTATCTACCCTACCTATCTACCTACCTACCTACCTACCTACCTATCTACCTACCTATCTACCTACCTACCTATCTACCTATCTATCTATCTACCTACCTATCTACCTATCTACATATCTACCTACCTACCTACATACCTATCGATCTACCTACCTACCTACCTATCTATCTATCTACCTACCTACCTACATACCTATCGATCTACCTACCTACCTACCTATCTATCTACCTACCTACCTACCTACCTACCTACCTACCTACCTATCAAACATGGGGATAAACTACACCTGTACATCAGATTAATGGAGGTTACAACATGGTAAAAAAAAAAGAAGGAGCAGGACTGAAAAAGTAAAGGCAGCTCCAGAGGCCCTAAAACTAGAACGTGGCGGTAGAACTGGTTCTTAAGATGTGACGTCTGGCGGCTGAAGTGTTTATAGTCGGGCTGCACTCTCTCAAAAAGGATGAATGAATGATTGAATGAGAAGTCGGCGTTGACAGAGAGAGAGAGAGAGGAGCGATAGACGATAATGGGCTGTCTCTTTCTCTTCCTGGAAGGCTTGAAGCTGAATGAATTGGGTGTTGAATGTTTGCTGGTTTTCAGTAAAGTTATATAAACCTTTCAAATTTCAGCTCCCTCCAGTTTACCCGGTTCAGTGCAGCATAAAGAAAGCCGAGCATCTACACATATAGTATATAAATAACCTTTAATGTTAAATATCTGGAGCTTTATTTAAAGAGGAACATGCAGAAAAAGCTCTATAATAACGACTAAGCTTCAATCAAACATCCTTCCTGCATTTTAAAAATAAACATGTTTTGTTTTGAATATTCACGTGCACCGCAGGGTTTCACAACCTTTTCTAGACTTTGACCCGGTTGTCATGGTCACAGATATAAACAAAACAATCAAAGAGCAGTCGAGCTGTCACATGAAACTGAGTAAAATACAGTTTTATTATAGTTTCAAGCAGGCTTAAGTGCTCAAAATGAACCATACAGCCACAATAATATGAATATTTCTACCCTATTACGATCATTGTTTAGTTAAAATATGTTAAATTACTATTAATAATGTGAAATATAACGAAACTAAAGCTGAAATTTGAATTTGATCTCATGTGGGCCGGATCATTAAAAAGATGGAAGGAAGGAAGGAAGGAAGGAAGGAAGGAAGGAAGGAAGGAAGGAAGGAAGGAAGGAAGGAAGATAAGACAGACAGAAGGAAGTGGGGAAGAAAGGAAGGAAGGACGGACAGACAGACGGAAGGAAGGAAAGAAGGAAGGACAGAAGGGAGGAAGGACAGATGGAAGGAAGGACAGAAGGAAGAAAGGGAGGAAGGACAGATGGAAGGAAGGACAGAAGGAAGAAAGGAAGGAAGGACAGAAGGAAGAAAGGGAAGAAGGACAGATGGAAGGAAGGACAGAAGGAAGAAAGGGAGGAAGGACATGGAAGGAAGGACAGATGGAAGGAAGGACAGAAGGAAGAAAGGGAGGAAGGACAGATGGAAGGAAGGACAGAAGGACAGATGGAAGGAAGGACAGAAGGAAGAAAGGGAGGAAGGACAGATGGAAGGAAGGACAGAAGGACAGATGGAAGGAAGGACAGAAGGAAGAAAGGGAGGAAGGACATGGAAGGAAGGACAGAAGGAAGAAAGGGAGGAAGGACAGAAGGGAGGAAGGACAGAAGGAAGAAAGGGAGGAAGGACAGATGGAAGGAAGGACAGAAGGAAGAAAGGGAGGAAGGACAGATGGAAGGAAGGACAGAAGGAAGAAAGGGAGGAAAGACAGATAGAAGGAAGAAAGGGAGGAAGGAAGGAAGGGAAGAAGGACAGATGGAGGGAAGGAACGAAGAAAGGAAGCGAGGAAGGACAGATAGAAGGAAGAAAGGGAGGAAGGAAGAAAGAAAAAAAAGGAAGGTAGGAGGGGCAGATGGAAGGAAGGAAAAGAACACAGGAAGGAAAGTGGGGCGGATTAGACCCATCGACGGGCCGGTTCTGGCCCGCGGGCCGCATGTTTGACACCCCTGCTCTACAGTATCTAGGGCCGGGTATCAATACTCAAAACCTTTAAAAGTATCAACAGAAATAACCCAGAACCAAGTAGTAATGAAACTTCTCCAATTAAACGACACATAACCAGAATTTGATCTTTTTTTTATACCTGCATCTAGAGAAAAAAATACTATTTGACCAGTTTTGCTCTGCTCCAATTGACAATGTGTGATTAGTCCACTACCGCAGCAGCTACATCCCAATCAGTGTGGTGATTATACTTCATTGTAAAGCTTTTTAATAGATATTTAGATAACTTGACGACTCTTTCAAAATGCATTTCAAAAGTCAAAATCACCTGTATGAGGAGGAGTGGAGGCGTTTTACACTTTTTAATGCTTCTATTCACATATGATGGGGATCAGATGAAGTGTTGGTTCTGAATTCAAGGTTTTAGGATACTCTATAACTCTCAATATCGGCACTTTATACCTTTAACCTTCGTGTCGTCCTCCCGGGTCAAATTGACCCCGTCTGTTTTGACTGTTTGAATTCCTTCCTTCCCTCCTTCCTTCCTTCCCTCCTTTCTCCCTCCCTCCTTCCTTCCTCCCATCCTTCCTTCTACCTCCCTCCCTCCTTTCCTTCCTTCTTGCTCCCTTCCATCCTTCCTTCTTTCCTCTTTCCTTCCTTCTTCCTCCCTTCCTTCTTCCCTTCCTCCCTCCCTCCCTTCTGTCCTTCCTTCTACCTCCCTCCCTCCTTTCCTTCCTTCTTGCTCCCTTCCATCCTTCCTTCTTTCCTGTTTCCTTCCTTCTTCCTCCCTTTTTTCCTCCCTCCTTTCCATCCTCCCTTCCATCCTTCCTTCTACCTCCCTCCCTCCTTTCCTTCCTTCTTGCTCCCTTCCATCCTTCCTTCTTTCCTGTTTCCTTCCTTCTTCCTCCTTTTTTTCCTCCCTCCTTTCCATCCTCCCTTCCATCTTTCCTTCTTCCCTTCCTCCCTCCTTTCCATCCTTCTTCCTCCCTTCCACCCTTGACTCGAGGACAACAGGAGGGTTAAAGAAAATAACCCAATAACAACTAATACTGAAACTTCTCCAATAAACGATACATAACCAGATTTTGATCCTTTTTGTACCTGAATCTAGAAAAAAAGACTATTTAAATGTTTTTGCTCTCATTCAGTCTGTGGTGCTTACACTTCATTGTAAAGCTATTTAATTAATATTTAAATAACTTGAGAACACTTTCAAAAATGCATTTCAGTCAAAATCACCTGTATGAGGAGGAGTGGAGGCGTTTTACACTTTTTAATGCTTCTATTCACATATGATGGGGAACAAATGAAGTTCTCTGTTGGTACTGGTATAACTTTAAGAGTACTGGTATCTAGGCGATAACAATAATTATAGAGTTATCGTATAATAACGTAATTATCAACACCATCATATTTTCTGTAGTAGGGTTAGGGTTATTATGACAGGTCTAGATTTAAGGTTATTTAACTTGTTTTTAAAGCTCTAGATGGTTTTATTGAGGTCGTTTTTTTTACAATCTTTCACCAGCTCTCGGATCATCTACTGCTGTGTTGTTGTTGTTGTTTTTTAAAATACACACAATTATATACACACAGGAAAATTAGGAAGTGCAGCTTTTTCTTTAAATATGCTCCAAAATGATGAAATAATCTACCTAAAGTCTGGCTTTTAATTAACGTCATTACAACTTATTTTTACTAGATGCATCATATTGTATTTTTCTCTGTTATCATTATATCAGTGGTATAAAATCATCTTCAAATGACAATAATATAGATTATCGTGATTATTTCGGAGACAATATATCATCCAACAAAAGTAGTTATCGTGACAGATCTACTTGTATCACTACTGTATTATAATTTATAAATGATATGCAGCCTTTACAGTATCAGTGGGTTTAACTATGATAACAAATTTGCATTTTATTTCTAATTGATGTCACAAAAAGACATTAAAAGACATTAAATGATTAAACTCGGATTAGTCACACCTGCAGACTCAGCATGGGGTTTTTTTTTTTTTAGCAATGTCACATGTGCAATAGTCACACCTTCTTTCTGACACACTTAAAACACATTTTGACAACATCTTAATGAGCAAACAGTGAAGCTAATTGACCCACACAGTGATATTGAAGTTAGTGTAACGATGCTTAACCCTTAAACAGGCAGGAGTGGATAATGAGATGTAAAAAAACAAACATAATTTGATGTTACTAGTTATCTAATTTGCATCTAAAGTAAAACATTCCCTCAAACATTGTTTTAATATAATTGTTATGACCCTATTAAAAGGTATAAAATGGTCATAATGGTAAAAATGCTTTATTTAATATAGAAAAGTGATACATTTAAGCTCTCTCTTGTCATTAATATCACACTTATAGTTTCTAAACTGATTTTTTTTTATCATTTTCTATCAAAGTATAAACCTACCAACAAGCTTCAGCCCTACTAATTCATGTCACATACTATTAAACAACCACTTTAATCATCCTAACAGAGTCTGTATCTCCTGTTTAAGGGTTAAGACTGTGATTGCATGTTTGGGGTTGTTTGTTTTTTTGTGCATCTTACCAGGTTTGATCCACAGGTCTGGACCACAGCTTGATAGAAAGAGACAGAAGAGGAGGGAAGGAGAGTCCAAATGACTTCAGCTGGACAATCTGAAACAAATACACCTTTTTTTTTTAATACTAGAGTCTGCTGCTAGCATCCAAAAAACTACCAAAATATTTATAAACCCAAGTTATTACACCACATTTTAAACCACTCACATATACTTTAGCTTTTAAATTAACCTATAATATATCTCTTGAATCATTTTAAAAGAGTTAATAACAGCTAAAACACCCTTTAACATAAAAAGAGGCATCTTGGGTGTTATGGAGAAATCCGTCCCCCCTCTCAAATGATGTCCCTCTCTTGGTAAAATTATGTCTATCATAGCAAAACATCCATAGTTATAGTACAGATAGCTAGTTGAGGTTAAAGTACGTTTGTGTTAAAAGGTTGTGCACATCATAACACGACTAATTTGGGGTTATAAAGAAGAAGCGACACAAATTGACAAGGGGAACCAAATTCTGCACAACACCGGGTGCCCTGCTAGTAAGCTTAGCCTGAGCTCTGTTAGCTCGCCTGCTAACAAAAAATTAGCTTCTCCCCTGCACAGCTACATTTTCCTTGTGATTCTTACCTTGGTAGTATGCGATGTGTAGGACGCCCCCCTCCCAAAAAAAAACCAAAGCTTAGAAACGTGTCAATAAAAGTGTAAAAGCGCCGAGCAGAGAGGGGAGAGAGGAGCTGCTGCTGTGTCCCTGCTGCTGCCAGACAGCGGGGCCTTTTTCTTCATCCTTGGACAAACACCGTGCAAGGCCCGGCTCTCCATCGGCTCCTCTCACTCGCTAACAAAAACTATTTCCGCTGCTGGTCCCCCCCCTCCTCTCTCTCTCTCTCTCTCTCTCTCGCTCTCTAGTGTAGTCTGTGTCCATTATCTGAAGCCACCACCACCACCGTCCCCCTCTTCTTCTTCTTCTTCTTCTTCTGCTTCTTCTTCTTCTGCTGCTCCACCGACTCAACCCCACAGAAAATGTAGCCTTTGTTTTGTTTTTCCTCCTGCTCGGCTGGTTGTTTTCCAGCCCGTGTCAGTGTGATGTGTCCCCCCTCTGCAGACGACGGCTCCTCGGCTGCTGCTGCTGCTGCTCCTCCTGCTCTTGCTGCTCCTGCTGCTGCTGCTGGTGTTAAAATGGTAGTTTCCTGTCTGCATAATGGTTCCGGGTGGAGCCGGGCACAGGTTGGTCTGCTCCTCCGGCTCCGCTCACACATCCACCTCTGGCTCTTCAGTTTGCACAATATGGATCCGATCCAGCATGATGCTCATGAATAAACAAGCTGCGTGTGTGTGTGGGTGCGTGCGTGCATGCGTGTACGTGCGCGTGCGCGTGTGTCGTGTGTTTGCACTCCATTAAAGAAGATATCAGTGTAAACCCCCTGTGAGTGTGTGTGTGTGTTTGTGTGTTTTCTCACCAAGTGTGTGAAATGTTAATTAGTCAATTAAAGATATCATTACAGCATGCTGCATAACATTACTGTTTGTGTGTGTGTGTGTGTGTGTGTGTGTGTGTGTGTGTGTGTGTGTGTGTGTGTGTGTGTGTGTGTGTGTGTGTGTGTGTGTGTGTGTGTGTCATACATGTGCTGCTGCTGCCTCATTTGCATTCAATTAAAGTTACATTATTGTACAGTAGTATTTATGCCTGTCTGCACCGCCCATGTGTGTATGTGTGTGTGTGTGTTGAATGTGTGTGTGTGTGTGTGTGTGTGTGTGTGTGTGGTGAGTAATAAACCTGTTAGATGTTGTATTATTATTATTATTATTCCCTGTTGTTGTTGTGAATATTAAACACTGGATCAACGTCTGAATAATAGAGTCTTATCTAGTGGATAAACACTATATTAAAGGGTCAATTCACCCCAAAATAAAAGCTTAAAACTGATAATAAACTGAGCATTATTGTGTTGTGGACTCAAAATGAGACATTTGATATAATAAATGGTTGATTGTTGAGCTTTAAGAAACAATAATCACATTTTTTTTTACTAGTTTATTATATTTAATGGACAAAAAACAGATGTATTGATAATGAAAATAGCCATTATTTGCACTAATCATTCTGAAAGTTGGGGGAAAACAAAAGTAAATCAATTAATAATTATCAGGGTTGTACTATAAGGATGTAGCCTGTCATTAGTGTCTGTATCATTCCTCCTCCGAAGATCAAAAACTTCATAAAAAGCTGTGAATCTGCGTCCGACCTCACAGCAGCTATCTGCTCTTTATTCCCTCCTGTAATTTGCTCATTTTTTCTTTTCTTTAATGACTGTAATGAATTCAGTAATTTGTGCTTAAGTAGGAGGAGAGAGGTGTTGCTCCCCAGTGCTGAGCCTCAAATTGCTCCCCCAGGTGTAGAAACACAGGTAGGCGGGGCTGATGGGAGAAACACAATAGGAGGGTGCAAACATGCATTTTTCTCCCATTCTCACTGTAATGAGGGTTCACTGTGTATTTATAGTTAGATACCAAACCATAATATACATTTTTTTGATGCTCAGGTGTGTAGTTTATTTATTCTGTGATCAAAAACCGCACTTTTTGACTGTATGTGGGACTTATTAAGAGTAATTTTTGCAGTTTTATGCAGTTTGTATGGACGAATGATGAAAGAGTGAAGCTGTAAAAACTGAAATTATTATTTAATTAGTCGATTTACAGCAATAGATTCTATGATTTGTCATTTAATGTGCAAAAAATGTTAAATATTCACTAATTCCAGCTTCCCAAATCTTAACTTTTGCTGATTTTCTTTGTTTTGCATCATCGTAAAGTGAATTTCTGGATTGTCATTAAGAGGAACAAGCAATTTGAAGACGTCACCTTGGTCTCTTTTAACTTTTTTAACCTTTTTCTTCCACTTTTCATTCATCTAGTTATTATTTCTCGGATAAAACTGTTAGTTCTTGTCTAAAAATGTCAAAAAATGGTGAAAATTCCCATCACAAGTCAATTAAATATCTTCAAATAGTGAGTTAAGTTTGATCAGACACTTCAAAACCTAAAGATATTCAACTGATAATGATATAAAAAGGTAAAAAGCAGCAAATAGTCACATATGTAAAGCTGGAAATGAGCAAATATTTAGCATTCCTGCTTCAAATTCATTCGAATTTTCTGTCAATTGATAATTAAAACAAGAAACAAGCTATTTGAATGCATCACCATGGTCTCTTTAAACTGGTGATGTCAATTTTTTAACCTTTTCTTCCATTGTGCATTCATCTAGTTATTATTTCTCAGATAAAAATGTCAAAAAGTGGTCAAAATGCCTCTCAGAATTCAATATCAAGTCTTCAAATAGTGAGTTATGTTCGATCAGACAGTTCAAAACCTAAAGATATTTAATTGATACTGATATAAAAAGGTAAAAAGCAGCAAATACTTACATATAATAGCATTCCTGCTTCATATACACACAGATTCATTATTAAAGCTGTTAAAAGCTAAAAACACACAACAGAAAGAGTCAAAGTTCATCACACGAGACACAAACGAGGTTTAGAGGGATTTTTTTTATTTTATTGTTATTATCAATTAAACAGTATGGTTTCTACAAATGCAAGAATTGATCACCAATAACAAAAAAAAGGGGGGGGGGGGGGGGTTGCACATTTTGTGAGACCTTTGTTTGGATATTCTTGGAAATAGACATATAAGGGGGGGGGGGGGGGGGTGTAATAAATGTATCATACAATTTGAGGTATGCAGAGTAGCTTTGAGAATACAAATATGCCCATGCCCCCCCTTCTCGCCCCCCTCCCTTACCCTTCCCCTTCCCCGGTGGTTAACACACACACACACACACACACACATACATACACACACACACACACACACACACACACACACATACAGGCACACAGATTTATCAGGGGAGCGTTTTTTGAACTGAACGTGGATTACAACATCTGTATGAGAGAGACATTAAAAAAAAATCAGCTGAATTTTCTCATGTAATTTACACCCCCCCCCCCCCCTCCTCCCCTTTTCTTTTGCCCCCTTTCTCTTTTAAAAGTCAATGAGATGTTTTCATTGTGAATAAAAACCCACAGAGCCTTTTTTTCCAGTCTCCAGCCAAAAAGCAAGTCACAATACATTCTCCTCAGGAAACCCACTAAAGCAACAATGCGGTCTCTAAAAAAAAATCCCCCCTGCAATTAGTTGGGTTTTGTTTGTATTGCAACTTTTAAAAAAAAGCTGTTAATAATGTATGTTGAGTGACCTTAAAACCTTGCTAAAGAAGAGCACAAATGAAAGGAACTGACGCTTTTTGCAGATATATATTTTACACTTCGGCCTTTAAGGTATCGACTGCATCAAAACATCTCCTGCAATCGATCCTTTTTGCACCGAGAACCAGTAAATCTGACTATTTGTACGGACTTGCTCAGAGCCAATTTAAACAA
Organism: Scomber scombrus; assembly: GCF_963691925.1. Lineage (NCBI taxonomy): Eukaryota > Metazoa > Chordata > Actinopteri > Scombriformes > Scombridae > Scomber > Scomber scombrus. The sequence continues at coordinate 4,790,715 of NC_084985.1, forward strand.
GCCTTCTTGGATTTAATGCGACATGTGATTGGCCGACTGCCACAGCAGCTACGACCCCGTCTGTGGTGGTGAAGTCGTGGTGAATTTGAGTTAGCGTGCTTAGCAGTTCAGCAGCCAAGATGCCACCTAAATGCTCCAAAGTGTGTCTCCACTACACGCCTGTTACACCAGATAAAAGACAGAGCACTAAATGTGTGATGGGTATCCAATGAAGTATCAGTGTCACTTTAAAGGTACTTGGATTGGTGCTGGTATCACAAATTTTTAAATGATACCCAGCTCTAGGGGACACAAGCACAAACTCATCAATTATCGTGTCTATTCAAATACCAAAAAACTTGACATATATCGTCACAAATTTACATGTTTGGAAAAAAGTCCTCGCTTTGGTGAATGCAGCTCAACAATAAAAAGCCATGATTGACCAATGCTACCTCTCCACCATCGCCCCCCTTTTCCCCCTAAAGTTTAAATTTAACACTGCAGGCCTTTTAAAAGTCATTAACAAGTTGATATGAACACGTAACAGATCCTAACGAGACTCGGGGGTCTTTAAAAAATCGGCTTCATGTGCATTCGCTGAAGACAAAAAGCAAAAAAGAGGTTCAGCATTCCTTAGTAGAAGAAGAAGAAGAAGAAGAAGAAGAAGAAGAAGAAGAAGAAGAAGAAGAAGAAGAAGAAGAAGAAGAAGAAGAAGAAGACACTGAGAGTTACACACACATGGGCACACGTTAAATTTAAATTAAAAACAGACACATGTACATTTACACACATACACGCCGTGACATCATAAGTCAGCACTATGACATCATCAACACTGGCTTGTGACGTCGTCATGCGGTTCCGTCTTTTCTCGTTGATTGCATCATCAGCTCTTTTTGTTCTCTTTATCAATACAAAGGTTGTTTTGAGGGGTTTTTTTTAACTTGTTTTTTTTCTCTCCATTTAAATTCCACTAGAAAGTTTGAATAGTATTGAAAATCTAGGATTATACATTGAAATTCACAGAGGTTTTAAAAATAAATAAATAAATACATGTTTAAGTAAAAGACAGAAAAGAGGGGAAAGAAAAGAAAGATATCATGATAATAAGAATGTTTGTTAGTCTGATGGAGGAGGGGAATCGTAAAACATGAACACATGAGCACATGAAAAAAAGGGGGAAAAATGGCAGGAAGCTTTGCTCGGTTTATCAATCATGTCTGTCTTTATCGAAATGCAAACTCAGAGGAGGGGTGGGGGGGGGGGGGGGGGGCTCAAACAAGGCCTTATGAGTCCCTTATAAACCCCCTTAAAGAGGAAATAAAGTCTGAGTGACTAGAAGGTCCATCTCACAGCCAAAAAACAAACAAAAAAACAGGGAATTATACAAAATATGACATCAACATTACCACCTTTCTTCTTCGATGGTGTTCCAAACAAACAAACAAACAAACAAACAGTGGTCATGTGTGTTTTTAATGTTACATAAAAAGTCCCTTAAAATCTCACCAAAAAAAGGGGGTGGAGTGTGTGTGGTGGTGGTGGTGTACACAAGATGTTGCAGAATTTCCTCCTTTTTGCATCGTGTTTTATATATATATATATGTTTCTCTCTCTCCACACTTCTACAACAACCAGAAGAAGTAGAAGACGTAGAAGAAGAACAAGAAGAAGAAGAAGAAGAAGGAAGGAAGAATGAAAACTCAGTGAACGTACAGTTTGCACAAAGCATGCCTCCCGACAACCGTCACGCAGAAGAGAAAATGAAAGAAATAAAAAGAGAGAAGCGGACACTGTACAGAGCACAGACACACAAAGATAATTCGGTATAGCCCTTGGTGTGAAGTGTCCATTGCCCCCCCCCCTCCACCCTCCACCCTTCCCCCCCCTGCTGTGAACCTGTCCGCCCCCCTTTTTCCCTTCATACGAGGTGAGCAGCTGAACTTTAACATGTGGCATCGTAGAAGCAGAGTGGATTATTAGTGAAACCCCTCGACTCTCTCTCTCTCTCTCTCTCTCTCTCTCTCTCTCTCTCTCTCTCTCTCTCTCTCTCTCTCTCTCTGTGCGCTAATGTTTGACCCATACTGAGTTTTTTTGTATGAGATGGGTTCTTCTTCTCAATGACGGTCTAGGGTCTAATTCCAATAATTTTTTTTTACACTAATTAATACGCAAAAAGGGTCACAGCACAATGTTTTCATAAGATGGCACACCCACTATAGATTTCACAGTACAGGCTTTAAGCTAGCTAAATTCATACTCCAAAGAGGATTTTTAAAACTTTTTTTTTTAAAGGCCCAGTCACACCAGAAAGTGGCACGTTGGTTTTTGGTGACGTTGGGATTAATCCAGGCGGGGAGTTCGGTCCTCTGAAATGATGCCACGCGGAAGTAACTTAAAACTGCATTCTATCAAAAGGCCACCAGGGGGCGACCGTTTTGGTGTCAAAAGGACTTCCGTCTCTATACAAGTCAATGGAGAATTCACCAACTTCTCACTTGATTTCTAACCTCAGTAAACGTTTTCAAATGTGTTTATGGTCTCAATCGCTAGTTTAAAGCCTTCTTCAATGCAGTATGATGTTCATTTGTGAAATTTTGGCCTCCCTGATTTTATATTTGACGATAAAGCAGGGTATGCATTAGGGCGTGGCTACGTCATGATTGATAGGTTGATTGGTTCACAGGTTCAGGAGGGCGCCTCATGCTCCTCCTGATGCCCATATAAGTAGAATCCGTGTTTTTATTTTTCCCAGCATGCACCGGAAAATTTCAAGATGGCGCTGCTCAGATCCGAAACTATTGGCCTCCAAGCAGCAGTCCACAAACCAATGGGTGACGTCACGGATGTTACGTCCATTTTATATACAGTCTATGGATTAATCACATGGCTTATTGGCTGGCCATATTTAGTCACAATATCTCCCCAGACTTCTCTATACTGGGTTGTTTTGTCACCACTGGCACGATTGTACATCATTTAATTCAATAAAAAGTGACTGAAGCAGGGAAAAAACAACAGCTTTCAGTCACTTACAGGACAATAAAGTCACACAATTTCTGCAAAAGACGCACTCCAGTGTCTGCAAACCGTTCACGCTTTGTAGAGCAGGTTATACGACGAAAAAAAGGAGGTTTAAATACAAGTAAACGCTTCAACAGCTAATAAACAAGTAGCCTTCTCCAGTTTAAACAAAGGCGCAAATTCTGGTGTCAAAAGTCGACCAAACTTGAGTTTTTTACACCACAAAATTTACATTAATTTCATTGCAATCAGTTGATTTCACAGTGAAATTGGAGCCATTTAAATGCTGGTGTGAATGGGCCTTTTATGGCAGTTTGTATGAATGTAAGTATTTGTTTCTGTTAATTTCTATCTAGAGCAAATCAAGCCATTAAAAAAAGCAATCCAGTGACTGCTAACCGTAACTTGGCGAGATCATTTTTTTGCAGAGCATGTTTTATTTTATTCGTGACGGTCCAAATCATCAAACCCTGGAGAAATCAAATGACAGGCGGCTCACGTGTCCAGCCATCAAGTTACAAAGTGGCTGGCTATAATAATAATAAAAGATAAATGTTTTCAACCAAGTATACACAAAGTCCTACAGGGCTCAGTAATGTTAATACTAGTATTATTATTATTATTGTTATTATTATTATTCATAGGTTAATTTCAATACAAAAGCAACAGTTTGGTTTTTAAATACCTCTATAAATACAAAGACAAGCAGATCTGTCTGTCTCTGCCTCAGCGCGCTCTCCATCCAACCTCCGTGGATTCAAAGACTCGAGGACTCAGAGGACAGCGCAATAAAACTCAAGGACCATTTAACAAATTTGAGTCAGTGGGTATCCATCAATAGAAAGTCACCCAGCAGCCTTTTAACTGCACTCATAACACATTTTTTGCTCTTTTTCTTTTTTTTAGACATTTCTTCCCTTTGCAGAGAATGGCTGAATATTCTCTTTTTCGCCCCAAAAAACCACAAAGAAGTGACAAGGAGATAATCAATTGGCTAGACTCACTATGAGATTAATGTCATCCACCACTTTTCTTTATAGGAAGGAGTGTAAGAGGGGGGGTTAAGGTGGGGTTAAAGTGTGTGTAGGGGGGGGGGGGGCCTGATTGCTGCTCGATCTCAGCGTCTCTATGAAGCAGCCAGCAGAGATCAAAGCTCGTCCTTGTTTCTTTCTCTGTTACTTTTTGTCTATTTCTGCTCATCTCTTCACTTCATCTTCCCACTAAAATGCTTCACCACTTCCCTTTCCTCCTCTCATCTCTCGTCTCTCGTTCCCGTCTGCCTCTTCGGGCTTCTTTTTACAACCTCGCTCTTCCTTCACACTGTCCACTTCGTTCTTACTGCCAGTCCGCAGTCCCTGCCCTCCTCCCCCTCCTCCTCCTCCTCCTCCGGGGATGAAGTGGAGCTGTTCGATGGTGTTCTGCCTCTTGCTTGCGAACGCCATCCGTCGAGCGTTGGGGTGACCTCCGACCATTCCACCTCCGACCATTCCACCTCCTCCTCCCTCCTCCTCCTCCACCTCCACCTCCCCCGTGGCCCCCCGTGGGGTTCCCAGCCACCGTGCATGCCCATCCCAGGCATGGCGGCCGAGCTGCGTTCGTGCTCGTGGCCTGACGACGGGTGGGAGTTCATCTTTATCATGTGGGTGGCGATCCATGTGAGGGCGTGACGCAGATGTTCTGCTGCGACTGGGCCTTCTGGTGGTGGCTGAGTCGACCCATCGTCGGCACCATCCCGCTGCCCGGCCCTCTGTCGACTCCTCCGACCATCATGCCCACCGTCATCAGCCGCTCCTCCAGACGATCGGGGGAAACCAGGAGCCTCTCATGGGACCTGGAACCACAGATTTGTTTATTCCCCGTGCTTTTAACCCCTTACATACTGTTCATATTCAGGCTTTTCTCAATATCTCCTCATAATTAATCTCTCTACATAAGTGTGTTTGTGTAATTTTGTGTATCAGCTGCACTAAAAACATGTTTAGAAAGTTGTAAAATATTTCCATTTTTTGTATATTCTGGGTCACTTGAAGATAAGTCGTCAAATTTCTGGCCAAAAAGAAACGTTTTTAATGGGGTTTTTTTCTATCTCCAATGTAAAAAACAGTGTCAAATTAGAACCTGAACAGTACGTAAGGGTTAAAGATGTCACTGAACATATATTTTATGTCATTTTAATACAAATTAGTTTCCCTTACACATCTTTCAAAATCTGTAATGTACTTAAAAACTGCTAAACCACCAAGAATGTCCGTTAATAGCCAGTCTAATGTATTTGGGACCTGTTAGTGGACAGTCATGTGTTCTGGACGTTGCTTTAAATGATCAGATTAATGTTGTTTTTTGAGAGTTTTGTGTTGTTGTTGTTGTTGTTGTTGTTCCCTTGTCTTCTTCCCCCTTTCAATTATCTTCTTGCACTTACCCTGCTCTCATTGTAGAAGAAACCACTCTAAATGTCTACTGATAACTTTTGCTCTTCTAGGTTCAGTCTCCAGTGCTTCAGGTGAAGGATTTGGGATTGATTTTATGTCTTCTGCATCAAGAAAGTTGACCCTGGTGGTCGAGTGGTTAGCGTGCATGCTACATGATCACAGCGTCCCTGGTTCGATTCCAGCCAGTGACCTATGCTGCAGATCAATCCCTGATTCCTGTCGGCCTCTCTGCCAGATACTTACCCAAATAAAGGCATGAAAATAATAATCAATAATCAAGCTATCCCTTCACCTGCAGAGGAAGCCAGGGAGTCATGGCAACGTGGTCCAGAGTCAGAATCAAGCCGCAAGTCGTGGACTTTATTTAAAGAGCTTTTTATAGCACTTGTACTGATGTAGTTGCTCCGAAGAAGCAGACCAACATTAAACAGAGAAGTACGAATTAGATGACATCAGAAACTTCCCAGATTGAAATGAGTTTCACATCCTTCCAAAGTATTTCTAGATCACCTAAAATATTTGTGACTGAATAATAAACAACAATTAAAGTCGAAGTTAAAACATCCTCAGTCATAAATTAGTATGAGTTTTACGCTTCCAAAACCCGCGGCCGAGTCAGTGTGATGTGGTTTGATTAGATGTGATCGATATAGACGTCTCCCGGGGCAACGGGGACAACAAAACAACAAAGCGTTTCCTACTTTAAACCAGTCAGAAGACCGCAAACTAAACAAGTGCAGAGATCTGTCGTGCACATGGACCAACAGGCTGAATGAGGCTTTAACATCTCTGCAGCTGCAGGAGGAAGTAGCAAAGAGACGCTTTAAGAAGTCAAATGAGGTAAAGAGACTTTCTGTCCTATGCAACTTTAATTCAATGTACCATCATCTTGTCAGAAGCTTAAATGTTTAATTAAAGTATCTTATTCTATGCTTAATTATTTAATTTGATGTTTTTCTTAATGAAATCTCTCTCCATCATCTCATATCGTTGTGATCTTTCATATCTCGTCTCATCTCTCCATCTTATCTTTTTCTCTCACCTGCGGAGCGTCTGTGAGGTGGAGCTCCTGCTGGTGCTCATCATGGCTTTGTAGTACTGGTGTTGCTGGTTCTTGGACAGGCGGGACAAAGTGTTTCCCTCTCCGAGCGCCATCAGCTGGTCCTGGGAGCGGACGCGGCGCGGCGGCCTGTCGAAGGCGGAACTGGTGTACTGCGTCTGGGCGGGGAAGCGGGTACGGGTTGGGAGTGGAGGCCGGGATGTGGAGACGGGGACGGGATCCGTGGAGGGGAAGCGTGCCTCTGGAGCCCAGCGTGTAGTCGCCTCCCCCACGGCAGGTGGTGCTGCGACGAGTGGAAGGACGGGGGAGCGTTGTTGGAGCGACGTTTGGAGGAGTAGTAGCCGGAGTACTCGTCCAGTTCTTTCTCTGATTCAGGAGGAAACACACAGAGAGGATTAAATAAAGAGGGCTGCTATGAATGATTATTTAACACTTACATACTGTTCATATTCTGCTATTCCACAATATCCTCTCATAATTAGTCTCTATACTTAATCTCTGAATCTCAAATTAGTCATTAATAGATTAAGATTAATCCTTAATGAAGCTTTCAGAGAGCAGAGAGAGTTAATTCTTCAGTTTTTAGGCTTTTTGTTGATGTAAAAAAACCCATTAATAATCACACTTTATATAAATATTATATCAGTCCAATGTTACATACCACATAATGATATCACTTAATGTTAATTAAATAATAATAATTAAACTGTATTAAATGTGAAAAAACTGTATTTTTGAATGGTGGTTTTTAAATTTTTGAGTAAACATTAAAAAAAATGTGAATCAGCTGCATAAAAATGTTTTAAAAAGATAAAATACTTCCATTTTTCTGTATATTATAGGTCACATGAGGATAAGTCGTCAAATTTAAGGCTAAAATAAAAGTTTTTAAGGTGTTTTTACAGCTCTCGAATGTAAAAAAATTGGTCAAAATGTCCAGTTTCCAAAAGTGAAATCTTTAAATACTTTTTTGTTCCAACATACAGTCTAAAAACCCCAAATATAATCAGGTTAGAGGCCTTTCTGGAGGGTTTAATCAGATCACATGAGATTCATCAACAGTTTATCTATACATCTATCAATTTCCTTTCTTTCTCTGAGCACTTTTAAGTCTATTAAATTTAAACTCCAGTCCATTGATGAAGATAAAACAAGATGTTTGAAAGCTACTTTTCTTAAAGGTCAAGAAACAACTTTGAACCACAAAAGAAATGATTGTAAAAGAGGAGAAAAAAGTGAACAGGACAGGAGAGTAAAGCACATAAACTGGGAAGAAAGAAAGAAGAAGAAATAACAAAAGATGACAGACATGAGACAAGCGGCCTAATTGTCCCTAAAACAGGACAATGACAAAAAAAAGGACGAATGAAAGAAGCTGTGACTGATGAGCAGCAGAAAATAGAAGAGACGAGTATAAAGAGGAGAGGACGTCAGAGGAGGACGGAGGGGTCAAAGGTGAAACGGAGGTAACTGAGAGAGAGAGAAGAAGAAGAGTGGAGGAAACGACAAAAACAGAGAATAAAATAACAGAATAAAGGAACGAAGGTGAGAAAGAGAGAAAGGGTGAAACATAAGGAAAGAGAGTTACGGTGATGAGAGAAGGATGACGACATGAAATAAAGAAGACTGGAATGTAAAGAGGGAGGGAACAGTGAGTGAGCTTCATTAATAGTGAGATTCAGTGATTCTGCTGCTGCTTTAATCTTCAAAGCATTTCCATGGAAGCGGCTCCCCAAGAGCCAATTTAAACCTGACCTTTAACCAGCCACCTCTCTACTCTCTCTTCCCTTTTCCTTCAC
>NC_084985.1:4799208-4830525 GCF_963691925.1 Scomber scombrus
GTTCTTGAAAATACAATTTTCTGACGCACCTGAACGCATCATCAGTGGTGTAACCTGGAGTCATCGGGTGTTTCAGGTCTTTTAACTTCCCTCACAGTAAGTTTATTATTATTAAGGTTATTATTATTATTATTAAGGTTATTATTATTATGATTCCCTGTCATTATAAGCACGGAGCCACCAGAGTTAGTGCTATGAAAGGGACTTTAAACCTCAGTTGTTGCCATAGTTACGATCAATCTTCTTGACATAAATCCATGTTTTTTGGGTTGTTTTTTTAACCATTGACAACATGTGAAACTTCAGCCTCATCAAATTAATAAAGTTTTTTTAAAAAGTAGATAAATATTTGTACTATACACCTTTAGATATATAAGTTTATATGATTTCTAAACTCCTGATCAATCACTGCACTGACCGACTGAGTGTGATTATCAGATAGTCAGTCCGATATTCGAAAGATGAGTTATTATTATTATGATTTAATATGTGTGTATGTGAGTGGTGTGTGCATGTTTTTTTAGCAGAGTGAATGATTTTCTTTTATGAGAGACAGCAAATGTCATAGTATGTGATGTGAAGATGCAATGACAATAAAAAAACATTCATTCATTATCTGATCAATTGGATTCAGTCTATAAAGATAAAGATGAAGATAAAGATGAAGATAAAGATAGCAACGGTTGTCTGAGCAGATGGAGAAAATTACACCATCTTCAAAAACTCTCAAAGAGGAAACACAGAGAGACACTCTTTGAATTATCCTGCAGATAAACTACAGATACACATAAAGTTTATTTGAATTTCTGCAACTGATTTCTGATAATAAACAGAAAAGGCAGAAAGCAATGCATATAAATTGTTTTGTTTAGTTTTTTTTAAGCCCTCTGAGGTCAATTAACCCTCACATACTGTTCATATTCTGCCTCATAATTAGTCTATTCATACATTCCCCCACCAGTCATTAATAAATATTTAATTAATCCTTAATGAAGCTGTGAGAGCGAGAGCAGAGTGTTTTCTATTTATTTATGGAGGTAAAAAAGACATTCAGAATCATTATTTTATGCTCCAGAAGGACATTTTATAGAATATGAAGAATATAACATGTTTGAATGGTGTTTTTTGTGCATTTTTATATAGAAAAATGTGTATTTGCTGCACAAAAATAAAAATAAAAGATGCATTTTATTACTATTTTTGTATACTGAGGGTCACATTAGGAAAAGTCCTGCAAAAAAAAAGAGGTATATGGTGTTTTTTACAGCTTATAAATGTAAAAATGAGAAGGATTTAAGGGTTAAGTGATGTAAAAACAGCAAGAAATGGACAATAAAAGATAAAATGTGGTAAAAAGGAAGGATGCATTTAGCAAAACAAAAACCATAGGAAGTCAGATCTGATGCTCTGATGCTCCGAGCTGCAGGACGGCTGTAATTAATGCGACGGAGACATCAATGTTTTATAAATTATAGATAAAAACAAGATAAAGGGAAAGTGGGGATGACATGGCTCAGCTTCGTCTATTTTAATGTGTCGGTTTTGCCTTTTGATTGAATTGAAATAATAAAGAGCCTCATCTGGACTCCTCTCTCTCTCACCTCATTACTGCACACACACACACACACACACACACACACACACACACACACACACACACACACACACACACACACACACACACACACACACACACACTTATACGCTGCTACGATCCCCCCATGTAGTAACCATCCATCACTCAGCCTGCAGAGGCGACTCCCCTCCCCCCCCTGCAGTCTCCAGCGACCAGAGGGCGAGCGAGGTAGAGACAGACAAAGAGAGAGAGAGAGAGAGAGAGAGAGAGAGAGCGAGAGAGAGAGAGAGAGAGAGAGAGATTGCCAGCCGTCTTCTCTTCCCCGTCGAAGGCAGCCAAGCCCCTGCAGACCAGCCAGCCAACACCCCTCCCCCTATCTACACATCCCTCTCTCTCTCTCTTTCTCTCTCTCTCTCTTTCTCCCCCCCTCCCTTACAATCCTCTCTTCCTCTCCTCCACTACCCGTCTGCTCTCTATCTATCTATCTTCTTCCAGATATCTTTTTTTCTCTCTCTCTTTCTGCTCTATCCTTATTTACCCAATCGGCTCTTTCGCCGCCTCTCCTCTGGTCAGCCAACCTCTTTCCCTACATCTTTTTTTCTTTCTTTTTTTTTTTCTTCCCCCCCTCCTCCCCTGTGTGTGTGTGTGTGTGTGTTTCTCTGTCGCTTTCTCCTCTTTGCTTTTTAACCCTTTCTTTTCCTTTTGTTTCAATCCTTTCTTTCCCTCCCTTTACCTCTTTCCCTCCTCTACCTTTCTATCTTCTCTGTTTGTTTATTTCATTCCCAACCAACTCACACATTCCTCCTTCGTCTTCCTCCACGTCTCTCTATTATGTTCCACTTTGTTTACTTTTACTGTTATGACTGTTCATCGCTCATTCAGACGACACTGACGTGATTATTTAGCTTTTTATTTTTCTTGCAGCTGAGTCACAAATCTCCTGGCGGCCATGTCCGCCTGCTGCCATAACGGAGGAATCGGCTGTGTGTGGAAATATGGACTAAATTAGTGTAAAGAAAAAGAAAAAGTCATGTGGATTTGTAGTTTAAATGGTAGAGAAATGCTTAAAGATGGAGTATTTATGTATTAACAGTCAGTTCAAATGTCTCCCAGGCGGCAAATTATGTCTGTCCATCTTTCAGCCAATGAAATATAATATAATAATCATTTATCTACCTGATTAACACACATAAGGTTACAGTGGCAGCCTCTCTTTTGACTCTCTTAAAGCCAAAATACAGCAAAGCATCTTCCATGTGATGTGTTTCCATACATGTTCTCATATAAGTCGATCATTTAAGGTTTTTTTGGGGTTGAAGTTGGAGTAAAAAGTCACTAATAGTCTGCAGATATTGGCATAAATCTGAATCTCTTTCTTCATTTTTCCAGGTGATGTCTTGCCAGCATGTTTTTCAAAGTCCACTTCATAATAAACGTCATGTTTTCAGCTCCATATGTATGAAAAAGGTTTATAATAGATAGATTTTAATGTTCTTTTACCTGTTTTTAAAGCTGTAAATGTTTTTTGGGGATCGGCCTTCATCACTCACTCACCTTCACCAGCTCTCAGATCATCTACTGCTGAGTTTTATTAAATACACACAATTATATGCACTAAGAAAATAGTGCAGCTTTAATAATGGAATAATCTACCTAAAGCTATAAGAGATGTGGACTGTGTGAACTTTTTTAAATGACAGCTGAAAACATATTTATTTAATCTGAGTTTTAATTTGTGTCATTTCAATGTATTTTTTAATGGGTGTCTAATTTCAGTTTTTATTTATTTGCTGTTGTTTTATTGTATTTTTTATTTTTCTCAGTAAAGCACTTTAAGCTACATCCTTTGTATGAAACGTGCTCTATAAATAAAGTGTATTATTATTGTTAGTATTATTATTCATATTTATCTTTCCCGGCTCCTCCAGTCTGCATGGGGCAAGATACTTAACCCAAAATTGCTCCCGTTACTATGTCAACAGTGTATGAATGTGTATGAATGGGTGATTATGTCATGTAGTGTAAAATCACTTTGAGTTGTCATAACGACTAGAAAAGCTCTTTATAAGTACAGTCCATTTACTTTATATCTAACTACAAACCACTGATTACTGGCCAATATGCAACCAGCATTACCAGTATCACTACAGTGGTTAAATGACCAGTTAAACTAACAAGCTGACATTATAGAAAAACTCCAAAAGAACCTTTTGAGTATCAAATACTGACAAATGTGACTCTGAAAAGTGTTTATCTCGTTCCTTCCTGGATTACAGCAGCTGTATTCACCGTCTCAGGAGTTACAAGGCGACTACAGGACTTGACTCAGAGCTGCTGCAAAATAAACTCTCCAATGTTGAATCCATTTGTTCGGTAAACCTCCAAATATACGGCTTACTACTGAGTTTCGGAGCTAAGATGAGGTGAAAGCACAACAGTGGTGTATTTATCTCTGATGTGGAAAGTTTGAAACATACTGAACGTTATAAGGAGAAGTGGATTATACTGTAGGAGTTGTTTTCACACATCTGGTTTCAACTTGAATCCATTATAACTGTACCTGTCGTCATCTTTAAAAAAAAACACACACTCTTAGAGTTAGATTAGGATATTTAACCACTTTAACACACAGACTTATAATATGGCTGCCAGCTGGTGTGTTGTGTGTTGCATCTGCTTTCCCTAATAATCAATAACTCCTACTTACTCTTCCCCCTCCATCTCTCCCACAGCTTTTCCCTCCCTTTCCTTCTTATTCTCTCTTTCCCTCCCCTCTCCACTCCCTCCCTGATCCCTTCATCATCCCCCCCTCCGCAGCTCACCCAGCCTCTTCAGGGAGCTGTAGCGGCTGATCTCAGGTTTCATGCTGGTCTCGTAGGACGGAGGCAGCTGAGCCAGGTTGTGGAAGGAGTGTGAGAAGGAACCGTGGCTGCTGTTGTGTCTCATGCCTCCTCCGATGATGCTGCCGACGCCGACCACGCCGCCGGGGCCTTTACCGCTACCTGACAGCAGCGAGGCCCCAGAGGAGAGCTGGGTGGTGTTGTTCATACGGGCACCGCGCTCTGGAGAGAGGGAGAGTGATAGAGAGAGAAGGAGAGGAGGAAGAAGGAGAATGGGGTGAAGTAGAGGAGAAAGGGGAGAGAGCACAAGGGAGATGAAAAAGACATGAATAAGCAAGTGAGGAAGAGAGGGAGAGAGTGGGGAATAGTAGTTGAAAGGAGAAAAAAGGTAGATAGATAAAGAAGGAGGGGGAATGAAGAGGATGGAGCATGATGGAGGGAAAGGAAGGAGAAATGACAGTAAGAAAACAGAGAAGCAATGCATGGAGAGAAAGAATAAATAAAGAGAGAAAAGGGAGCGGGGGGGTTAATAAGACAAATAAAAAGAAAGATGGAATACAAAAAAAGAAGAGAGAGCACAAGGGAGAAGAAAGAGATAGAATAAGCAAGTGAGGAAGAGAGGGAGAGAAAGGAGAGATGTAAAGAATGAAAATAGAGGGGTGAAAGGGAGAAAGAAGATAGAGCATGATGGAGGGAAAGGAAGGAGAAATGACAGTAAGAAAACAAAGAAACGATGCATGGAGAGAAATAACAATGAGACAAAAAGGAAAAGTAGGGGGAAAAGAAAAGATATAGAAATGGACCCAAAAAGAAAAGAAGAGGGAGCAGAAGGGAGATGAAAGAGATAGAATAAGCAAGTGAGGAAGAGAAGGAGAGAAGGGGAATAGTAGATGAACAAGAGAAAGGAGAGGAAAGATGTTCAGAATGAAAACAGAAGGAGAAAGAAGAGAGGAAGAAGATAAACAAAAGAGAGGGGAAAAGAAGATGGAGCATGATGGAGGGAAAGAAAGGAGAAAGGGGGGAAATGACAGCAAGAAAGTGGAGAAACAATGCATGGAGAGAAAGAAAAAATAGAGAGAATTAGGGGGAAAGGAAAAGGGTTTAAAAAGACAGAATAAGCAAGTGAGGAAGAGAGGAAGAGAAAGGAAATAGATGAACAAGAGAAAGGAGAGGAAAGATGTCCAGAATGAAAATAGAGGGAGAAAGAAGAGAGGAAGAAATAAAGAGAGGGAAGGAAGAAGATGGAGCATGATGGAGGGAAAAGGGGGAAATGACAGCAAGAAAACAGAGAAATGATGCATGAAGAAAGAAAAATTAGAGAAAGAGTAAATGAAGGGAGGATTTAATAAGAAGAAACAGAGTGAAGAAGCAGTAGAGAAAAGAAAGAAAGACAGAACAAGACAAAAAAGAAGAAGAAGATAGAAGTTGGTTAACGATCAGTAAACACAGGAAGCGTCTCTCTCCCAGCTCTCCATGGCGACCATCTATAAATACGACTCTGCACTTTTTTCATTTTCATCCGAAGCTTTTAACACATTCATATATCAGCCACACACAGAACACACGTACAGAGACACACACGCTGAGCACATCTGATAATCTATACACACACACACACACACACACACACACACACACACACACACACACACACACACACACACACACACACACACACACACACACACACACAATCACATTTATGCAAAGTGCAACAAAGCAGCACATCGATCGATACACACAAAAAAATGATTTGTCTTATGTAAGATTAGCAGCATGTGGAGGGAGTAGAGGGGGGGGGGGGTGAGGAAGGGGTGCAACATGTATACTCATATCACTTACATCATACAGTATACACATACATACATACATACATATATATATCCAAGCAGACAGCACTCATAGTGACCCAACATGTAGGTGCCTTTGACCTCACATGTGTAGGTTCAGTACATTTAAAAACAGGGACAATGAGCTCACATCCGACGGGTACATCTAAAATCGACATATATAAATATATATATATGTATATGTGTTAATGTATATGTGCGCATGTTGGTTTGCCCATTGCTGGATCATTGTTAGATCATCGTTAGTTACTAGAGAGCAACGTTTTTAACCCCTTTGTAGGTCTGCTCAACTGTTTGGTAGACGTCACTTTGTGTCATGATATCTGGTTAAAAACTAAAATCTATTTAACTTTAAACTTTTTGGGCAATCTGTACCACTTTTAAAAATGTTAGAGGCTCATTCTGTTCATGTACAAGATGAAAAAAATGAAACTCAAGCTCAAAAAAGGATCTCTTATGTCAGCAGTGATTTGTGTTATTCTTCATTTATACACTAAAGCACAACCTGTATCTATAGCAACCATAGAACAACCTGTATCTATAGCAACCATAGAACAACCTGTATCTATAGCAACCATAACACAATCTGATGGTCCTTTTGTACATTACATACACAGTCGCCCATAAAGTTGGAATAAAATATTTTTTAACTCTTTCCATGAAATGATTGTGATAATGTGATTCATTCTTGATAAATAAAGTGTATATATTCTCATAATTGTATTGATCAATCTCATTGCACCTGGTCAAAGGTGATTACTGATGTGTATAAATAGAAAATAAAAGAGGAATGTGTCTGAAAACTAAATTATTCCAACTTTATGGGCGACCGTGTATGTAATGCACAGACAGACCATCAGATTGTGTTATGGTTGCTATAGATACAGGTTGTTCTATGGTTGCTATAGATACAGGTTGTGTTATGGTTGCTATAGATACGGGTTGTTCTATGGTTGCTATAGATACAGGTTGTTCTATGGTTGATATAGATACAGGTTGTTCTATGGTTGATATAGATACAGGTTGTTCTATGGTTGCTATAGATACAGGTTGTTCTATGGTTGCTATAGATACATGTTGTTCTATGGTTGCTATAGATACGGGTTGTTCTATGGTTGATATAGATACAGGTTGTTCTATGGTTGCTATAGATACAGGTTGTTCTATGGTTGCTATAGATACAGGTTGTTCTATGGTTGATATAGATACAGGTTGTTCTATGGTTGCTATAGATACATGTTGTTCTATGGTTGCTATAGATACGGGTTGTGCTTTAGTGTGTAAATGAAGAATAACACAAATCACTGCTGACATAAGAGATCCTTTTTGAAGTTGAGTTTAATTTTTTCATCTTGTAAACGAACAGAATGAATCTAACATGTTTAACCTTCCTGTCGTCCTCCCAGGTCAAATTGACCCCGTCTGTTTTGACTGTTCCTTCTTTCCTTCCTCCCTTCCTTCCTTCCTCCCTTCCTTCTTTCCTCACTCCCTCCTACCTTCCTTCCTTCTTTCCTCCATCCTTCCTTCCTCCCTTCCTTCCTCCCTCCTTTCCTCCCTTCCCTCCTCCCTTCCTCCATTCCTTTCTTCCTCCCTTCCTCCCTCCCTTCCTTCCTTCTTCCTCCCTTCCTTCCTTCCTTCCTTCTTCCTCCCTTCCTTCCTTCCCTCCTTCCTCCCTCCTTTCCTCCCTTCCCTCCTCCCTCCCTCCTTCCCTTCCTTTGTCCTCCCTTCATTCCTCCTTTCCTTCCTTCTTCCTTCCTCCCTTCCTTCCTTCCTCCCTTCCTTCTTTCCTCACTCCCTCCTACCTTCCTTTCTTCTTTCCTCCGTCCTTCCTTCCTTCCTTTCCTTTTCTCCCTTCCTTCCTTCCCTCCTTCCTTCCTTCTTCCCTCCTTTCCTCCCTTCCCTCCTCCCTGCCTCCTTTCCTTCCTCCTCCCTCCATCCTTTCCTTCCTTCTTCCTCCCTTCCTCCCTTCATTCTTCCTCCCTCCCTTCCTTCCTTGACTCAAAGACAACAGGAGGGTTAAAAGCAAAGTTTTGAACAAATGAGATCTGTAGAGGTTTAGATTTAGGGTTAGGGTAAAAAAAATCCGTCGTCAAAATGTCGTCATGGCCTCAAAGAGAAAGTAAGAGCAAAGATTGTTTAAATAGCCCTCTCTTGGTGTGACCTACAAAGGGTTAAAATGTCAGATTTACAAAAAAAGAGAGGTGGAGAAACTTTTGTGTCAGCAGCTGATGTAAAATAATTAAATAAATAAATGAAAAATATAAAGAGGCGATAAAAGGTTGCGTAACTCTGACAAATTGTCCATTTGCTGTTGTTTCCTGTCTTGCAGACAGACACAATCGATGAGGAGTCTATTCAGGGTTTCATGGTGGTAATGGTTATGTGCTGCCATCTCGTTAAGATTACTGCCGGACGTATACTGGTCATTGACCATTGACAGTAATGGGCAATAATGGCCAATAATGTCTGTGTAAAGCGTCACCCGGGGAACACACACAGCACATCGACTGCTGTACCGAGCATGTTACACACAGCACACGCTATAGGAGAAAAAAAAACAATGCTAGCTCTGAGCTCGTATGATTAGTATTATGAAGCATGAACTGAGCGAGCTGAAGGTTGGAGACAAAAAACTTAAGTTGGATTAAATATGATGTTTTTAGTTTATCAGAATTAGTCGGGTCATTTTTTAAGAGTGTGGAACACCTACGATGGCTGACAGAGAGCTTTGATAATGGCGTCATGGTAATAAATGAACTTTGTGCAGAGTGTCTGACTCAGAGAGCTGAAGTGTTGAACTGTTCTTGAGTCCTCACAGGAGACCGTTAACGGTTATCTAACGCAGGAAAGAGTGACGACGAAAACCAGAAGAAACAAGAGGTTGAATGACAAGATAGAAAAGTCTTGAATCTTACTTCTCTGACCAAAACTTTCAAGAATGAACTAAAATCTTCATGAGTCACAGCCAAGAATGACGTCAAATAACCAAATAACGCTCCTGTTGTCTTGCTGCTGAACCTGCAACTTTTGGTTTGTTTATGAAACTTAAGTATAAATTATTACCTAATTCTGTGTTTAACCTTTTTAACTTCTTTCCAATTTGTTACAACAGGTTTTACTCATATTCGTTTTGGAAATTATGGTCAATATGCCTCATTTAAATAAACTACACTTCATTTTTCAGCTGTGGTCTTTGGGTCAGTTTGATGAGGGAGGACGGTTCATTCATCACTCAATATTAACAGCAAACCCTTCAATGTGAACAGAACTACAAAGATGCTTCTCAAATATTTTGTCCTAATCTAATTTCCTACAATAATGTCACTTATAAGTTTATTTAAAATATTAAATATCAAACTCAAATTTGCTTTACATAAATTTCACAATATTGCAAAAAATATCAAGAATCAATGAAGCAAAACAACATTTATATTGATATATATATATTAATTATTATACAGTATATCCTATTTATTTGTGTATTTGTGTGTTTATTTGCATTTCTGTTTCACTTCTTTTGCTCCAAAGTTAATAAATAAATCATCTTTACAACTTTACAGTCGCTTCTACGCAACATGGACGATATTTGCTTACAGCATGTATAAAAACAGCATTTTAACTAAAAGTATAACCTGTATTATCTGCTTTCTTGTGTAATTCAGCACCTCCAGAAATAACTAGCACTGAATAAACTTTAATGAATGATAATCAGCAGCGTTATATTTCCATTTCAGCCATTTCAGGTGTTTTAAACTTTTATCTCTGATATTTAAGAGGCTTGTGCTAGCATTGATTTTTTTTTTTCTTCTTCTTATTGTTGCAAAGCCTGGAGCAACAGACTCAGGTATAAGAGCAGTGACCTCACTCAAAGCCAAGACCTCCGTTAATGTGTCGTGTGTGAGCTGTTTGCACATCACTGCTACACACAAAGAACGAGGAGAAGAAGAAGAAGAAGGAGGAGAAGCACATTTGGAAGCAGGCTTGTGGTGGTAGTGGTTGGTGAGGAGGAGCGGAGGGGGGGGGGGGGGGAGGGGAGGGGGGGGGGTCAGACAGGCTTGCATTAAGCACAGGGGAGGGGGGGGGGGCTCTTGTGGAAGATGTGTCACCTTCAACAGAGTGGTGTTGAGGATGGCACAGCTGTGTTTAAGAGCACGGGAACAAGAGGTTGTCATACCAACAACAAGACAGACAGGCAGTGTGGTGGTGATGCTGGAGGCTGGTAGAACGTCGCCACGGTTACCGCCACCGCCACCGCCTGCACTGTGCTGCTGACCAGGAGGCTTACCGATGGTAGCAGAGTGTTTGGGGCTGGATGCAGACCCCTGCTGGTTAAAATGGTGATGCATGTTTCCAGCTGCAAAGAGAGCAGAGCCAACAGACTGATGGACAACCACTCGAGAGACAAGACAGCCGTGTGTGTGTGTGTGTGTGTGTGTGTGTGTGTGTGTGTGTGTGTGTGTGTGTGTGTGTGTGTGTGTGTGTGTGTGTGTGTGTGTGTGTCGAGTAAGCATTCGTGTCAATAAAGAAAGACAGGATAGAGAGAGGGAGAGAGAAAGAGAAAGAGAGAGAGTCAGAAAGAGAAAGACAGGATAGAGAGAGAGACAGAAAGAGAAAGGACAGAGAGAGAGAGACCCTTCAGGAATCAGCTGTTTTTTCTTTGGTTATTTCAACATTTTCCACATTAAATATCTTCAACTACTAATAAACAAAATATGACTCTTTCACATCTCTCTGTAAACTCCAGAGAGGAAGGACAGGAAGAGATGATGAGATGCAGTTTTTAAGAAGTTTATTTAACCTGTTTAATGTTTGCATACATGAAACACTACGATTATTGTCAAAGGACTGTAAGCAACAAATTTGGGGATATTTTCATTCACTAAGACTTTTGACCAGTTCCTCTGTCATTACTGTAAAATGACTAAAAGTTCAGCCAAATCCTGGAGAGACTCTAAAGGTGAGAGACAGAAGCAGAGCGACAGACAGACAGAGAGAGAGAGACAGGAAAGAGAGTAAAGAGAGAAAACATATATATGTATTCAGACTGTATGTGTGTGACCTGTTACAGTAAAATAAAGCAAACACATCCTCCATTCTTGAATCCATCGCCCAGAAGGGAAAAAGTTTGTCAATTATCTGCAAAAAAAACATTAGCTGGAAACCAAAAACACCAGTGTGTGTGTGTGTGTGTGTGTGTGTGTGTGTGTGTGTGTGTGTGTGTGTGTGTGTGTGTGTGTGTGTGTGAATAAAACAACATAACACAATGTTGAATATGTCTTTGATTTGCAGATAACTAGAGCTAACATTTAAAATAATGCTTCTCTTTAGTGAAGCCAAACTTTTCTCTACACTTCAGCCTTTAACTTGCTTTTATTTCAGTCACTACAGAACTTATTTAACCCTTAAATACTGTTAATAAATGTTTTATTAATCCTTCTGCTGAATTAATGATGTGGAAAAAACACATTATTTTATGGTGCAGGTGAACATTTTATAGAATATAACGAATACAACATGTTTCATGCTGATTTTGAATATTTTTAAATAAACGCAAGTTAAATGTGTACATTTGCATATATATAAATGTGTATCAGCTGCACAAAAATTAAAATAAATAATGCAATTTTATTTCCATTTTTGTAAACTGTGGGTCAAATTATGAAAAGTCAAGCTAATAGAAATGTGTATAAATTGTTTTTACACCTCTAAAATGTTATAAATGGGTCAAATTTTACCCTGAACAGCATGTAAGGTTAACTTTATTTTATATATTGTTATTATAAAAAATATTGTAATTGTTATTTTCATTTTTCACATATATTTATATTACATTAATGTTTTTATATCTTTCTACTCTTTCTCTTTTGCTATTTTTTAAGATTGTTTTTATGCTCCTTTTATGTGTCACACTTTTTCACGCTTTTCTTTTGTTGCATTTATTATATGAAAGTTTATTATTATTATTATTATTATTATTATGACTCTTGATATTCCATTAAAACTACATCTGCATCTAAAGAGTGCCGACTTTTTTCTACCTTTTACAGATTTACTTCTTCAGTCCATCGCCTGGTTTAAAGTCTCTTATTCCAGATGTGCGCGTCTACCACATGAACCTTTCCATACTTTCTGCTCCAGTAATAATATCACTTTCAATAAATGTGTTTAAACGTTTAGTCACAGATTGAGAAAGTAAATGAATATATATGTTTTACAGCAGCTGTTCCAGTGTTTACTGTTGTTTTTCCTGCACATGAACGCCTCATCATCACACATGTGGGTCCACTGAGACTCTCCTGTCACTTCTAAACAGCAACATCTGGCAACAATTCAGTCAAAACAAATGTCTTCCACCTGAAGTGTGATGTGTGATGTGTGATGTGTGATGTGTGTGTTACTGATGTCGAGACTGTACTGAGATCTGATTATCATCCACGTCACTGAGGAGCCAATCAGCTCGCTGCATTCTAATGTGATTTCATTTCATTTGCACTGTTAACCCTCCTGTTGTCCTCGAGTCAAGGAAGGAAGGGAGGAAGGAAGGATAGAGGGGAGGAAGAAGGAAGGAAAGGATGGAGGGAGGAAGGAAGGAAGGGAGGAAAGGAGGGAGGGAGGAAGGAAGGAGGGAAGGGAGGAAGGATGGAAGGGAGGAAGAAGGAAGGAAAGGAGGGAGGGAGGGAGGAAGGAAGGAAGGAAGGGAGGAAGGGAGGAAAGGAGGGAAGGAAGGATTGAAGGAAGGAAGGAGGGAGAGAGGGAGGAAAGGAGGGAGGGAGGGAAGAAGGAAAGGAAGGAAGGATGGAAGGATGGAAGGATGGAAGGATGGAAGGGAGGAAGAAAGAAGGAAAGGAGGGAGGGAGGAAGGAAGGAAGGGAGGAAAGGAGGGAGGGAGGAAGGAAGGAAGGGAGGAAAGGAGGGAAGGAAGGAATGAAGGAAGGAAGGAGGGAGAGAGGGAGGAAAGGAGGGAGGGAGGGAGGAAAGAAAGAAGGAAGGGAGGAGGGAGGAAGGAAGGAAGGAAGGAAGGAAGGAAGGAAGGGAGGAAAGGAGGGAGGATGGACAGAAGGAAGGAAGAAAGGGCGCAAAGAAGGAATTGTCAAAACAGACGGGGTCAATTTGACCCGTGAGGACGACTGGAGGTTAAATGTTGGGTTTTTTTTTTATAGTTTTGAACCTCTCGTCACTCACTGCGGTTGTCTTTGCTCTGCAGGATGGGGGTGTAGAGGTTCTTGGATGTCCGACCGTCTGACGTGTTGCTGTTCATCCCGGTGGTGTTGTTCCTCTCTCCCTGCTGCACGGGGCTCGACTGGTGACGCAAGATATCCACCAGCGACCTGACGAAGCAGCAGAGGATGGATGGATGGAGGGATGGACGGAGGGATGGAGGGCATGAGGAAGAAAGAAAATGGGATAAAAGGGAAAGACAAAAGGTCTCATGTTGGAATAAGTGTCTGAATCACTTTTAAAAGGCACAACATGGCTCATACTGAATTAAATATAAGATAAGAAAAAAATAAAAAGAGCATCAAATAAAAAAGCATAAAGAACAACAAATAATAAGTAAATACACAAGCAATAAAAACAATAGTAGCAAAAATAATACACCTGAGTCTGATACTGATATTGCACAGTTGAACTGAAGGTAATAGCAAGCCTGAAATACTGATATTTTACAGTAGTGGACATTAAAAAGTGCAAGTTTGTCAAATTATTCAGGTCTAAATGTTGTATATGTAACAGTTTTGTCATGTTTGAGGAGCCATTATGGAGCATTTATATGATTGGAATCTGTATTTTAAAGCCTAAAAAGTAATTAAATGAAAGCTAGATGAATGCAGCAGTGTTGTAGTACCACGTATAATAAAAGGATGTTATGATATCTAGTCTCTCTTTGGTGTTAGTGTGTATAAACAGCAGCGTGAGGACGTTTTATTAAAGCCGACAGACTCACCTGGGCATGTTGATGTCCCTGTTTCTGGGTCGGCGTGCCACCTTGCTGAAGGCGATCCTCACACCCACAGCCACCACCAGCGTGAAGGAGATCACCCCTCCGATCACATAGGCCGTGCTGCGTTCAGGGACAAAATGACATCAGCTCAGTGAACGCAGCAGGAATAAAAAAACAGGCATCAGGATGGAAAGTGTTTGTAGTGGTGGAGGAAAGATGAAGTGCTTTAAAACTCTCAATACCTCACTAATAATACTCTATTAACCCTCCTGTTGTCCTCTAGTCAAGGAAGGAAGGGAGGAAGAAGGAAGGGAGGAAGGGACATTCGTGTCGTCCTCCCGGGTCAAATTGACCCCGTCTGTTTTGACTTTTCCTTCTTTCCTTCCTTCTGTCTGTCTTTCCTCTCTCCTTCTCTTTCTTTCCTTCCTTCCTTCTCTCCTCTGTCCCTCTTTCCCTCCTCCCTTTCTCTTTTCCTTTCTCCCTCCCTCCCTCCTACCTTCCTTCCTTCCTTCTTTCCTTTCCTCCTTTCCTACCTTCCTTCCTTCCTTCCCTTCTTCCTTCCTTGCTCCCTTCCTCCTTTCCTTCCTTCCTTCCTTCCCCCTTTCCTTCCTTCCTTCCTCCTTTCCTTCCTTCTTCCTCCCTTCCATTCTCCCTTCCTCCGTCCCTCCCTTCCATCCTCCTTTCCTACCTTCCTTCCCTTCTTCCTTCCTCCCTCCTTTCCTTCCTCCTTCCTTTCCTACCTTCCTCCTTTCCTTCCTTCTTCCTTTCCTTCCATCCTCCTTTCCTTCCTTCTTCCTCCCTTCCATCCTTCCTTCCTCCCTCCCTCCCTTCCTTGCTCCTTTCCTACCTTCCTTCCTTCCTTCCCTTCTTCCTTCCTCCCTCCTTTCCTTCCTTCTTCCTTTCCTTCTGTCCTCCTTTCCTTCCTTCTTCCTCCCTTCCATCCTTCCTTCCTCCCCCCCTTCCTTCCTCCCTTCCTTCCTTCTTTCTCCCTTCCTTCCTTGACTCGAGGACAACAGGAGGGTTAAATAATGCTGGAGAGTTTAATCTATAATAACGCATCATATTTTACTTGTTTATCGTGTAAAATCTTAATCTGTAAAATAATCAGTAACAATCTGCACTAGAATGATAAATACTGTGTTTCCTAGAGTAGAAGAACAGAGTTGGAAATACATATGGAAACATTAATACTTGAGTAAATGTACTGAGCTGTTAATTTCCAACATATGGTAAGGATTAAAGGGGGGTGATGGTTTCCATGACTACGGTTATTTACCAGATGTTTCCTCTCTGACATGAACTGAACCAGCAAGTGGGGGAAAAAAATGCTAATGTATAGTTAGTATATATACTCCACTAAATTTACAGATTAAAGACTTTTGATGCAAAATATATGAGGTGATAAAATATGATGTATAATTATAGATTCTGCTACAGTATATAAGGTAGTTAAAAGTATGTTTCATTATGTTTTATAATGTTTCTCATCAGGCAACAAGTCTAAAATAATAATAATGATGCATGTAAAACATAATATAACACAAGTAATACTTTAAATGCATGTTTTTAACTCAAGCGGGGAGTTCTGGTCCTCTGAAATGAGGCCAACAAGGAAGTAACTTAAAACTGCATTCTATCAAAAGGCCACCAGGGGGCGACCGTTTTGGTGTCAAAAGGACTTCCATCTCTATACAAGTCAATGGAGAATTCAACAACTTCTCACTTGATTTCTAACCTCAGTAAACGTTTTCAAAATGTGTTTATGGTCTCAATCGCTAGTTTAAAGCCTTCTTCAATGCAGTATGATGTTCATTTGGGACATTTTGGCCTCCCTGATTTTATATGTGACGATAAAGCAGGGTATGCATTAGGGCGTGGCTACGTGGTGATTGACAGGTTGATTGGTTCACAGGTTCAGGAGGGCGCCTCTTGCTCCTCCTGATGCCCATATAAGTAGAATCCGTGTTTTTATTTTTCCCAGCATGCACCGGAAATGTTCAATATGGCGCTGCTCAGATCCAATACTATTGGCTTCTGAGCAGCAGTCCACAAACCAATGGGTGACGTCACGGACGTTACGTCCATTTCTTATATACAGTCTATGGTAGTAATGGAGTATTTCTATATTGCAGTATTCTCTTTATTCCTTTCCTTACAGGCTGCTAGTCGACTCTCCTTCTTCCTTGAATGCATTTTGTTTTTTTACATTATCGTCACTCTTGTTTGTCTGAGCGGATGTGACAGGAGCGTGTTAGTGACGGTGGTCCTGCTTGTTGTTTCAGGGGCAGCGACAGTAAAGCAGAACACCTTCAGGAGGAGTTTTATGAACGCTCCTCATTCAGTGATGGAATAGTCCATTAATCTGTAGTGAGGGGGGGTTTAAACGTGCCTAAGGGCCCTTTTGTGGGTAATTTTAGGGTTTAATAAAAGTTAGAAGTTAGAATAGAGACACAGTTTTATATGTTTCATATCTAAACAGTATCATTGATTTTAAGACATTTAACCAGGTAATCAAGTCTAATGTGGCCGGTCATGTACAATATTAACCCTCCTGTTGTCCTCCCGGGTAAAATTGACCCCATCTCTTTTGACTGTTCCTTCTTTCCTTCCTTCCTTCTTTCCTCCCTTCCTCCCTCTTTCTTTAATTTTCCTTCATTCTTCCCCTCCTTCCCTCTTTCTTTGCTCCCTCCTGCTTCCATACTTCCTTCCTTCCTTCCTCCCTTCCTTCTCTCCTTACTTCCTTCCTCTTTTCCTCCCTCCCTCCCTCCCTCCTTACTCCTTTCCTTTCCTTCCTTCCTTCCTTCCTTCTTTCCTCCCTTCTCTCCTTCCTTCCTTCCTCCTGTCCCTCCTTCCAACTTTCCTTCTTCCCTTCCTTCTTTCCTAACTTCCTTCCTACCTACCTTCCTTCCTCATTTCCTTCCTCCCTTCCTTCTCTCCTTACTTCCTTCCTCTGAAAGGAAAGGAGTAAGGAGGGAGGGAGGAAAATAAAGTTTTTCTCCTTCATCTTTCAAATAAAGCAGCTCAAGCAGGATCATGTAGAAGTAAAGCTGTGAGATAATAGGTGTGAAAGACTTAACCTCGTACTTCCCCTTTAACGGCTTCATTTTCTGCTTCTTAGTCTAGACTCTGACCTGCTGTTCTGCTGCTGGAGCGTCTCGAAATCTGGGTCAGGCTTGTTCCCCGTCGGCACGGTGACAGTGACCTGTGGGTCGGCCCAGACGGGGGAGATGTAGTTGTTGCAGGAGTCCTGGTCCAGACGGTTCCTCTGGTGCTCGCAGCAGAAGCGGTAGTGGCAGGTGCCGCAGCAGTAGATGTAGCTGCCTTTGGAGCAGTTGAAGGTGCTGTCAAAGTGCCCCATGACGTCGTAATAACCCCTGAGGAACAAACAGGACGGGAGAAATGTGTCAAACACTGCAGAGTTTCATAATGTGGCTGCAATTCGTCCCATTTAGGAGTCCTGTGTGCACCTAAAAACCTGTTTAATGTGTTAATTGTATATTTGTCTCATTTATTTATGCTTGACAGTTTTTTAAATTGTGTTTTTATGTATGATTTTTCTCTAATTGTGTTTATTGTACACTGTCATGTGAAGCACCGTATAAATAAAGTTTATTTATACTATTATTGGGTTAGTTATTAATAAGGTTTGGCAAGATGAGAAAGAAAGAAAGAAAAAGGAGGGAAAAGGAAAGAAAGGAAAGGAAAGAAAGAAAGAAAAATGAGGAAAAGGGAAAGAAAAGAAAGAAAGAAAGAAAGAAAGAAAGAGAAAGAAAGAAAAAAAGAAAATGGAAGAAAAAGGAAATAAAGAGAAGTAATCACAAAACAATGATAAATATTAAATATTTTATCCACCTACAGTGTATTTAAGTGGACTTATACTAATAATGACTTCATTTAAAACATGTAAATGTTTCCTGATCTCCATGGTTACCAGATTAAATGTAATATTTAGAACAATTGTATTCCATTACCTTTATTTAATATAAAAGTTATAATGTAAGATCATGCCAAACTAGTTGATATGGTGTTTTATTGACAATTTACTGTTTTTATGGTTACACCACTTAGACATTTTTGCCATAATCCTCTAACATATTCTCTCAAAATGGATTAAAAGAAGAAATTTGATGTTGAAGAATGTGTGCAATTTATTCATACGTTTATGTTCATATTGTAACCTCTTTAAATTTAAACTAAACCACATGGACACATAAGAAAACCCCATTATTAACCCCTGAGCAGATTAAAGGTATTTTCTATTCTGTGTGTGCATGGTGTGTCAACTAAACAACCTACACATAAATAAAGGAAAGGCTGCTGATGTTGCAGCAGAGCAGTTTGAGCTCTTTAACATTTTAACAGATGAAACAGCAACACTCAATAAAATATTAAAGTCTAAAATCAACATCGATGAACATTTGGAGCTTCACGTTTTGTCATCACTGTGTTTTCGATTGCCTGAACACAGCGGCTGTTGGTAGGATCTGTAGTGTGCAGCTCGCCAACACACACACACACACACACACACACACACACACACACACACACACACACACACACACACACTGATTTAGAGCTGATTAGATGTTGCCTAGCAACAGCCGGACGCCTCTCAGCGCGCACAACATGAGCTTCAGTGAGATGGAGATCAGAGCTCTGCAGGAGGATGAAGAATCATGATGCAGCTCACTTTCATGACCATCCACTCTGACTGTCGTCCTACACAAATGAAAATAAACTGCATTCTTTCATACAGGCTCATCGTTTTCAATTTTTCTCTCCACACAAATACTCGATTGTCTTTGAAAGTAGCAGATCAGATGGAGGCGGCTTTCACAGATTGTTGCTTTTATTTATTTATTTGATCAGATTTCCACCTGTAGTTTAATATTCATCATATCTACTGACAAATTCAGCTTATATAAGGATAAAAACTGTAAACAATGAGCCTCAACACACTCCACACCTAACATACTACTACACACACACACACACACACACTACTACTAGGATGTGATTTCTTTTGTTTGTACCTGCACACGTCCACATCCACCAGCTGTCTGGGAGGTGGAGCCACCTGGGCCGCACCGAGGGGGGGCTTCAGGGCTTCTGCCGTCATGTTCCTCGGCAACATGGTCTGAGGGAGGGGCTTCGGAGGGAGCTCTGCCACCACCGGCGGGTCATCTCCATCCTCCACCTCGGCCGCTTTAGGCGCCACTTTGGGCCCGGCGGGCGGCGGTGGCAGCCGCGGCTTGTAGCCGGTCAGGAGGAACAAGGTGCTGCTTGCTTTGGCTCCGGCTGCGGCCGAGCCACCGCCGCCGGTCAGAGTCATCGCATCGTTGCCGTCCACGGCGCGTCTCTCCGTGGTGATGGTTGCCGTGGAAACAGCAAGGCAGGAGAAAAGCAAGAGGATGAGGGACAAGCAAAACATCCCTCTTGAAATTGCAGGTTTCATTGTTTTATCACAAAAGTTCTTCAGCCGTCGTTGAATAAAAAAAAAAAATCAAAATCACTGCAAAGTTTCAGCGTCTTCCTCCAAGAGTTGACTTTTATATATTAAAAAAAATCCTTCAGTATGAAAAGTTTTGACTCCAGTTTGATGCACTGGTCCTTTCTTCTTGATGCAGCGGTGCAACGTTCAAGCTTTGATCTAAACTTTAATTCAATTCAATGTTTCATGAATGTGTGTTTGGCATTTCACTCTCTCTCAGCGACATGTAAACATTTCCTTCTGTTGAGCAGCTTTTGTAAACATTGAGGTCTTTAAGGAGTTTTTTAGGCCCTATGCAAACTGCCTGTGAAATGTCTGTAGATCTGAAATAATTTGAATTCAAACGTTTTACTCCTTATAAATTGAATAATATGAGCTTTTTAATGTTGGTCTGTCAGTTGAGACACTTTACAGTCTAGAGGCCAAAATTGAAAAATCTTTTAAATAGGCAGTCTTTGTTTTACAGTGTGTAAACAAAATGAGTTGTGAGAAAACTGTAAACTCTTTATTTATATATCTTTATATATATATAAATATCTCCTGCTGAAGAGTTTTTCTGGGAGTCGTTTATGGCACGAAAAATGTACGATTCACGTAAGAAACTAGAATGGAAAATGTAAGTCTGTAAACATTTAGCGCTTGTATGTAAACTTTTATATTTCACGTCTGATG
The DNA here is from genome assembly GCF_963691925.1 of Scomber scombrus. Classification (NCBI taxonomy): domain Eukaryota; kingdom Metazoa; phylum Chordata; class Actinopteri; order Scombriformes; family Scombridae; genus Scomber; species Scomber scombrus. The sequence continues at coordinate 4,819,580 of NC_084985.1, forward strand.
AGCTTTGACAGATGCTGGATGTATTCGTGTTTTGAGTTTGGCACTTCTGTTATCCTGTGTGAAGAAATGATGTGTAAAAACCATAAATGGAAAAAAAGTGTAAGTGTGTATTTTTTGTTTTTTTATAATATATCAAATCAAATACTCGAGCTCAGTGCGTCTCGTGTCTGTAAACAACAGTCCTGGCAGCTTCACAGATTTCAGCTTTTATTTCTTTTTTTTGGTGAACAAGCTGATGAGAAGTCAGTCTAAATTTGGCACAAGCTGTGACTTAAAACGATGTTTCTCTTGCATCACACTCACAATGTTCCCAACGAATAAATTCTCCCCTCTGAGAAGTCTATAAAGGTCAATATGCTTTGAGATTTTGGTTTAAAAATGAAGTAAAACAGGGAAATTCAGAGGTTGTGAAACAGTGAGTCAGAGTAATAAATGTGCTGCTAAACGACAGCAGTGAGCAGCATTAAATATTTAAGAAACAGCTAGAGGACAAGAGATCAATTCAATAAATGAGTATGTCAAGGCATTCACAAAAGAGTGATAAATAGCGAGGGGGAAAAAAAGGTGACGAAATTACAGAAAAGAAAAAAAGAGAGCGATAGAAAAAAATAGGAGGATCTATGTGCGCTCGGTACCCTTGTGTGAGTGTCTTTGCTCTGAATTTAACTTGGCCCAACAGAAGAGAACGAAGGAGGGCTTGGGCCCGGTTCTAGCAGGGCAGCGAGGTTCTGCCCACAGAACAGACATGAAAATGTCCGGATTCATCCGTCAACACAGAGGAACCGACGACGGGAAACGGCACGTTCACCGCCACGCTCCACACACCGCAGATTCAATACGTAAAGACGCAGGTAGAAAAAAGTGGGAGCGTACAAAGCTGTTCTTCTTCATCTATTAAATTTAGGGTTCTTCTCTTTAGCAGTTTCCTCATTGAGTCCCTGAATGTGTGCACCTTTAAAACGTAGCGAGGTGTTTTTTTTTTCTTAAAATGTGGAAAAGGTAAAGATTCGTATGGCTGGTGTTCAGTATGGCTTTAGGTTAGAAACTTCATCTCCTTCCACACAAACTAATGTAAATACAGTGAAAGGTTTTAAATTGCATGTTTGTTTGTTTGTTTGTTTTTTTAAAAGTAGGAATAAAAAGGAAGAATGCACAAAAATGAAAAAAGATCAAAGAGGTCACTGGGATTAGATAAAGGGGCGTTTTATAGCGTCATCGAGCGCCACGTGTGGAAGAAACAGAAGACGGCAAAGAGTTAAGAGAGCTCTCTCCCTCTCTTTCTCCCTTTCTTCCTCCCTCTCTCTCTCTCGCATAAGCAACTGGAAGAAGGAGATAGGCAAAGTGTCAACAGTGTTTCACAGCGCGGACTGAGACGACGGTATATCTCCGAGCCTTTAGAGATAGCAGCAGCAGCAGCAGCAGCAGCAGCAGCAGCAGCAGGAGGATAGATGAGGCTTCTGTCGCCTGTCAATCAAAACGCCGTCCTTGCTTGAAGCCTTTAAAAAAAAAAAAAAAAAGTTCATATGGCGTCAAGGAGCACAGCGTTCGGCGAGTTATCACTGCTCACCACAAGACGACTACAGAACAACCCATCGGGTGGAGGATCTGTTTTATAAAGCACTTTGAACCAATAATGCACTGATCGTTCGTCCCAGTTTGAGCATTAAGAGCAGCGACTACGCAAACACTGAGCGGAGACGATGGATATAAAGTTTTTAACAGGGTCGTTTTAAAATATCTTTGTGATGAATGTGTTTGAGATTAAATGTGATTTAATGGGATGTTAGGGGTGAAGAGAATAGAAATAAAGCTGGATCCTAAATCTGGTATTCAAAGCTGTATGACTAAATAAACTCTGTATATGATGATTTTTGTAGATGTTAGATTCAGTTTTTTTTTGCTTCTTTTCTTTGACACAGTCAGTTTGGCACCTGGTTTTGGTTTTGCTTGGAACAAAACAGCAGACGAGAAGGGGACGAGGACTTGAAATCTCAATAAATATCAGAGGATGAGGAGCGAGGAGCGAGGAGAAGGGGGAGTCTCGGCTTTAGAAAGCAGCTGAGAAAATATCCCAAGATGCCTCCACGTGATTACAGAGAGGAGTAACTTCCACCTTCTTCTTCTTCTTCTTCTTCTCTGTTTCTTTCTTTTCTCTTACAGATCCACGTCTGCCCGTTCACTGTTTCTCACACTGCAAGAAAAGAAAAGAGCACAACATGCAGAAAGTTTAGAGAGATTATATTCAGGAGAAAAATGTCACTGAGGTCACAGAGTTAAATACTTGGATACATGTGGGTTTAAATATAAGTGAGCATGAGTTTAAGTATAGATGCACTGCACAGTGAATCACAGTACACAGTGTCAATACGATAATCATCAAACTTTCCTGTTGCTGTGTCTCAAATCTCATACTTCTATACTTACACTTCTTAATATTTTGAGTGCATAAGTGAGAAATATGGAAAAATGCAGCACTATGATAATTTCCGGTGCATGCCGGGAAAAATAAAAACATGGATTCTACTTATATGGGCATCAGGAGGAGCATGAGGTGCCCTCCTGAACCTGTGAACCAATCAACCTGTCAATCACGACGTAGCCACGCCCTAATGCATACCCTGCTTTATCGTCAAATATAAAATCAGGGAGGCCAAAATGTCCCAAATGAACATCATACTGCATTGAAGAAGGCTTTAAACTAGCGATTGAGACCATAAACACATTTTGAAAACGTTTACTGAGGTTAGAAATCAAGTGAGAAGTTGGTGAATTCTCCATTGACTTGTATAGAGACGGAAGTCCTTTTGACACCAAAACGGTCGCCCCCTGGTGGCCTTTTGATAGAATGCAGTTTTAAGTTACTTCCGCGTTGGCATCATTTCAGGGGACCGGAGCTCCCCGCCTGGTAGTAACAGAGGTATGTGATTTTGTATTTTGCTGCAGCTCAGTGTCTCTTTACTCTTAGATTATGTGCATGTTCTGGTTTGTTTTGGGTAACTATTAACAGTTATGAAAGAACTAAAAAATCCTACACGAAGTCCATCACTTGAACTCACTTAACCATAAACTAGTCATGTGTCATTTAGCAGGTCAATTAAATAGTGCATAGATATTTTCCCTTCCATAAGCTTATTGCACAGAAAGTCATGGCTACAGTCGTGGAGGAAGCCGGAGTACTCTGAGGTATTGTTACCATCAGCATGTTTCATCACAGTATATATTATATCTCTAATCCACTATACAAATATTTAGAAAGTTTCAATTTCACTCCTTTTTAACTCCAATCCTTCAGCCTGTTGTCAGTAAACAGCTCATTTATGTTTACCAGCACAAAGAGCACTCTGCTATTTATCATAAAGAGACAGTTTAGGGGGTTTTAACAGACGTTCGGCTTCCTGTGTGAAGACATGCACACACACACACACACACACACACACACACACACAATGCTAGATTTTAACGTGGGGTATATATGAGGATGTAGGGCAAATTCAACAGGAAGTGGGCTATTAGTGACACTGTGATTTAGGCTGGGAGGTTAGGACTACATTTATATACGACTCTTGCCTTGAGCAGCTTTCACTACAGCGTCTTGAATGCTTGATTAAACCTGAAATTCTGCTTTACTGCAGGACCTATAGCATATATACTAGTTCCCACAACACACACACACATTCATATATTTGTGTGTGTGTGTGTGTGTGTGTGTGTGTGTGTGTGTGTGTGTGTGTGTGTGTGTGTGTGTGTGTGTGTGTGTATGTAAAACATCAGCTGACAGAGGAGATGGGAGCAGCCGTGATCTGACTTTGATAAAAGGAGAGCAGGCGACATGACAGCTGCCTTATGGACTCTTCTGACAGAAGGAGAGCGGCAAGAGAGACCACAGATGTGTGTGTGTGTGTGTGTGTGTGTGTGTGTGTGTGTGTGTGTGTGGGTGTGTGTGAGCTCCAGGAATGGGTGGGGCTCAGACTAACGCTGCTGTCAGTGAGAAAAAACCTCACAATTCTCAATATCAACCTTATTTTAAGCAGACACACACATAGTACAGAGGAGCAGACCATAGACTGTATATAAAATGGACGTAACATCCGTGACGTCACCCATTGGTTTGTGGACTGTTGCTTGGAAGCGAATAGTTTCGCATCTGGGCAGCGCCATCTTGAAAATTTCTGGTGCATGCTGGGAAAAATAAAAACACAGATTCTACTTATATGGGCATCAGGAGGAGCAAGAGGCGCCCTCCTGAACCTGTGAACCAATCAACCTGTCAATCACGACGTAGCCACGCCCTAATGCATACCCTGCTTTATCGTCAAATATAAAATCAGGGAGGCCAAAATGTCCCAAATGAACATCATACTGCATTGAAGAAGGCTTTAAACTAGCGATTGAGACCATAAACACATTTTGAAAACGTTTACTGAGGTTAGAAATCAAGTGAGAAGTTGGTGAATTCTCCATTGACTTGTATAGAGACGGAAGTCCTTTTGACACCAAAACGGTCGCCCCCTGGTGGCCTTTTGATAGAATGCAGTTTTAAGTTACTTCTGCGTTGGCCTCATTTCAGAGGACCCGAACTCCCCGCTTAGAGCAGACACACAAAGCACAGAGGAGCAGACGCCTACTGTCTGCTAGTTAGCTGTGTTTATTGTAGGTTAAGATTTTTTTTAAAACATAAAGAAACAAAGCACATTGTTTAAGTAGTAACAACACTAATGCTAATTCAGCTCTTTCCCATCGGTAGCAGCATGCAACTTAACACTTTAGTCCATATTCTCCTTTCCAAAGACAACTGACTGAATCATTGAACTATTATAAAATCATTTCAGTCCTCAAAAGTAAGATATTTCACAATGTTATAAATCACTACAGTGAATTAGTATTGCTTTAGTAGCCTGATGACTATTTCAATATTATTATTTATTGGGTATAGTCTAGTTTTGGTTGGGTGTACAATTGGATTTTAATGCTGATGTTGCTATGTCTGTGTGTGTGTGTGTGTGTGTGTGTGTGTGTGTGTGCATGTGTGAGTGTGTGTGCATGTGTGTGTGTGAGGTTTATGTGCCAGGCTATGTTCGTTCAAATGTCAGATTCAATGTTACTGAGAGTGTCGGCGCCGGTGTTACAACATATTCTGTGACCCGTCAGATTATATGACCTCAACATTGAGTTTCTGCAGCATGTTTCTATAATACTTTACTCTCATGTTTCAGCTGTCAGCAAACATGACGCCCATGTTTTTCCCATTTATATGGAAAGTGTCCAAGAATTTCATGGCTGTGGTTTTGTTGCAAGCTGCCAAAGTTTGTGAATCTAAATGTATAAATTGAACTGTCAGAATGTGTCACACTGTTTATATAACATGTTTAGTGACTGCAAAGAAACTGAAGCATGCAGTAATGTATAATAACTACGTACATCTGCAGCGGAAATACAGCGGAAAGTCCTGTTTAGGTCACAGAATACGATGTAACACTGGTGTACATCTATCCATACACCTGATTAATGATGCTGCATCTTCTGTCAGCTGTGTGTGTGTGCGTGTGTGTGTATGTGTGTGTGTGTGTGGGTGTGTAACTTTATCTTTGTATGATGTATAAAGCTTGCATGATTAAACTCCGGTGCATTCAGGCAAGTTTATATTTGACCTATTTTGGTTCAAATATGCATTTCAGAGCCTGTTAGGTATGATTGGTCTTGGATGGGCTAGACCCACCTGACTTTCTCTGTGTGTGTGTGTGTGTGTGTGTGTGTGTGTGTGTGTGTGTGTGTGTGTGTGTGTGTGTGTGTGTGTGTGTGTGTGTGTGTGTGTGTGTGTGTGTGGACGAGGACAGCGACAGAGAAGAAGAACCCCCATTTTCTCCCCCACTTCTTTTTGTATCCTTGTACATTTTTGGGGGGTTTCGGACATTTTCATCAAGTACCAGTAAGTATGACTGTGAGTATGATGGATGAGAGTGGGGAAAGACCGTGTTTAAAGGGACTTAACCCATGACTCTGATTGGCTGTGACCGGTCAGTCAACTTTTAAACTTTTAGTGGCCCTGGTCCATCAGATGTGTCAGACTCTGGGATTATTTAATAATGGAAACAACCATTTCTTACAGCCGATTATCCATCACATGAAGGTCTATAAATCTGATCTATGAGGTAAACCTGAGGATATCAAATGAAGAATCAATTTATAATCAGCATTAAGTGCTGAAACAGGACCAACTTTTGAGAGACATACCCATCCAATCATCAGACTGATATTCACCCTGATACTGTAATTATTAAGCATATCAGGTATAAGTCAGATATTAAATTAATATAATAGAGTTTTCTGCTCATCTCTTTTCATTTGTTGCATGTGCTTCACAATAAAGTCATTTTAAAGTGAGTGTAGTGGTGGATCTTTACTGATAATGTGACTTACGGTAGAATTGTCTGCTTTTCTTTGTGAGGAAGTTGAACACTGAAATATAGCATTAGTGATTTTATTATATGTTTATATAAAAGCTCTATTTCAGAAGTGGTTTGGAAAAGTGGTGTTATAGTGTAAATTTAAAAAACAGCCAGTAATTTTTTAGGGTTTTTCTGTTCTTGGATGATCAGCGTCCAACATGACTGATTCTATTTGAACTAGTTTTGATCAGATTCATGCAGATCCTCCTGGCGTTATGTCTCACCTCTGTGGTGGAAATTGACCCGGTTTGGTTTGACTGTTTATAAAGTATAACGTATAAATTATCACCCAATTCTGTGTCAGACCTTTTCAGCCAACTTCATTCTAGGAAGGTTGTTACCACAGGTTTTACACATATGTGTGTTTTGGAAATTACAGTCAATAGGCCTCAATTAAATTAAACTATACCTCATTTTTAAATGAATGTCAAAATGTACCTAAGGACAACTTAACATATTTTTGCTGGTCGGATGACGGCCTATCACCTGCCATAATCTTTAGTCGGAGCAACAGGATGCTGACTTCCAGGTCAAAACTGACCCAAGGACGACAGGAAGTACTTCTAGCTGCTGCTTCAATCCACAGCAAACAAACATAAAGTTCACTAAAAGGACAAATTCTCTGCAGCAACAAATATTCCCTACAGCTGTTAAGAAGCATCAGAGCTGCCATTCAATGATCTACAATGCAAAGTGAAGAATAATGATCACATTGGAAATAATAAAAAAGGACCCAAACACACACATGACCGACATAAGTGGAGGAGGAAAAATATGAGAAACAGGATGTTCTGAATCCGGGGTTGAGGAGTGGACGGGAACTATTTCCTGAATCCCAGTAACCTAAATAGCCTGGTCCCTCTCTGCTGGAAAGTTCTGGGCGCTGTGTTGCCCTGACAGCCTGGCTTCACATCAGCGTGTCTCCACCCCTCGGGGGGCTTTTCCAACCCGCTTCCTCAGATGTCGTAATTAAGAAGCCCCCGCTGACAAACAGCTGAACTTCTACGCTGGCTTTCCAGGCAATGAATATATTATTTTAATAAAGATAAAAGACACAAGACTTACACAAAGGAAATTAATGCACATTTGTTCCCATTCATATTTTATTTAATTCTACACTTATTCCAAATTATAGTAGCTTATAAATTAAATAACAGTATAAAAACAGTAATAAACAAGTTCCTCACAAAGCCTTCTCTGTGAATGAGGAGTTTAAGCAACATTTAGAGCAGTTTGGGAGCATTTTTCCCTCCTTAATTTAACGTTATCTCTTGTTAAAACAGGATGTAAAGAGGCAGAGGTTGCACTATTCAAACAAGCGCTGTGACAGTTTTATTGGCTGCTTTTTTATTTTTTTTTGTTTTTTAAGCCTACTGGTACACAATGAGAGTAAAGCTTAAGATAACACAGTGGTCCAGGAAGTTAAAGTAATGGCGGGGTGGGGGGGGGGGGGGGGGTTTCATTTCATTACGACTGTGTTTATTAAAGGATGCTCCGCTTGTTATTCAGCATTAAATCTAAGAGGAGAATTTAATGTGAGAAAGTGGTGAGTGTCATCATAAAGTCAGCTCTAAAGCTAAACTAATACATGATTCAATACTTTATCAATCAGCGGCCAAAACTACACACACACACACACACACACACACACACACACACACACACACACACACACCCATAACCTTTATCATGTCCTCCAGCCGCTACAACAACCTGTCTGTCTTCCTGTCTTCCTGTTCTGTGCCCATATGTGGGATCCGTCTGTCTGACCACACACACACACACACACACACACACACACACACACATACACACATACACACACACAACCACTGCTGGTCTCACTCTGTCTTCCTGCTGAGCTCGGCCATTTGTCTTGCTGTGTGCATTAGACACACACACACACACACACACACACACACACACACACACACACACACACACACACACACACACACACTCACACACACACACACACACACACACACACACACATATGGATTTGTCTCCCTGCCAACAGAATCTGCTAGAATAATATGTGGTACTATATGCTGTAGCTACTATAGCTGTGCCGTATGTCCATGGTACATTTTTATCAGCATACAGTTTGAACGGCTGCAACTAACGAGCAACTACTAAAAATGAACTCCTTGATTTATAAATTCAATCATTTGGTCTGTGAAACGTTAGAAAATATTACATTTTATAGAGCCTGACAGGCAAGAAACTAAAGATTTTTAAATAAATATGTTATATATCATAGAAAATAGTAAATATTTGCATTTAAGAAGCTGAAATCTGATCATTTTGGGCGTAGTTTTGCTTGAAAAATGACTAAAATGATTAATTGATGATTAAAATAGTTGCAGATAAGTTTTCTGTCAATCAACCAATTGATTAATTGACTAATTGTTGCAGTACTAACAGTTTAGATGTTTTATAATCACGTCATGTGCTGCTGCAAATATGTTATATAGTGCAGAAAAAAGTAAATATTTGCATGCAAGAAGCTGAAATCAGATCATTTTTGGTGTATTTTTGCTTGAAAAATGACTGAAATGAATAATTGATGATTAAAATAATTGCAGGTAAGTTTTCTGTCAATCACCTAGTGGATTAAATGACTCATTGTTGTTATGTGCTGCTGTCTTCTTGGCCAGGTCATGTTTGTGAAAGAGATCCTCAATCATAGTGGGATAAATACCTGGTTAAATAAAGCTTAAATTCAAAAAAAAATATATATATACTTTATTTTTGTGAAAAGTGTGTATGACTGTTATCCAGAGATGTTGCCGTACTGTTAATAATAAGATATACTCAACCAGTGTTCTCTAACTCTCCTCCTGCAGAGCTGCTGCCCTGCATGTTGTAGATATCTCCGCTCTCTAATTATTAACTCGTTATCAAGCAGCTGAGGCTTGTTGAAGGCTCGATAACGAGTTAATTATTAGAATCAGGTGTTAGAGAGAGAGAGAGAGTGAGAGAGTGAGGAGAAACCTAAAACATGCAGGATGGCAGGGTTGGAGATCACTGTGGACAACTGTTGCTTCATGATAATATCTGATCTGATTTTTATGTGATTTTTGCATCAATGTGGATAAAATGCTTTGATTTGTCAAGTATCTAATTTGCTGAATAAGCTAAAAATACACTTTCCTGTGTAGTTTTTGTTTTATCCATCAATAATGTATCAAAGTGATTTAACAGGAAATGTACTACACCACATTATTGATATATGATATTGATAAAAATCACATATACCAGGATGTATCTGCTGCTGTAGCTGTTTGGGACTAACAGGAAATGGTTGCAAACACATGCAAACGTCAATCTAACTATGACGCTTTAAAGCCATTTACAATTAAACTTCATAAAGATAGACTTTTTAGTTCTTTGCAGGTATGAGTAGCTTCTTTATTTCCTTTGTGCATCATATTAAAGGACACATCTGTTCATCAACACCCCAAAAATACTGACTGTAAACTGGATGTACTTCATTCAATGTGAACGCAACACATACTATAAAACCTGCCTCTTATAAAATGTAATATTTCACTTATCTGGATTTTTAAACACCTTTAACCTTTGTGTCGTCCTCCCGTCCTCTCGTCCCCTTTGACTGTTCCTTCTTCCCTCTTTCTTTAATTTTTCCTTCCTCCTTCCTCATTTCCTCCCCTCTTTCTTTGCTCCCTCCTCCTTCCTTCCTTCCTTCCTTCCTTCCTTCCTTCCTTCCTTCCTTTCCTTCCTCCCTCCCTCCTTCCTCCTTTCCTTCCTTCCTACCTTCCTTCCATCCTTCCTCTTTTCCTCCATCCCTCCTTACTCCTTTCCTTCTTTCCTTCATTCCTTCCTTCCTTCCTCCTTTCCTTCTCTCCTAATTTCCTACCTCTTTTCGTCCTTATTGCTTTCCTTCCTTCCTTTCTTCCTTCCTTCCTTCCTGCCTGCCTTCCTTCCTTTCCTCCCTCCTTCCTCCTCTCCTTCCTTCCTTCCTCTTTTCCTCCCTCCTTATTACTTTCCTTCCTTCCTCGCTCCTTACTTCTTTCCTTCCTAACTTCCTGCCTGCCTGCCTGCCTTCCTTCCTCCTTTCCTCCCTCCTTCCTCCTTTCCTTCCTTCCTTCCTTTCTTACTCCCTTCCTCCTCTCCTTCCTTACTCCCTTCATTCTCTCCTTCCTTCCTTCCTTCCTTCTCTCCTTACTTCCTTCCTCTTTTCCTCCTTCTTCCTTCTGTCCTTCCTTGACCTGAGGACAGCAGGAGGGTTAAAGGCTTCATCATTTCTAATCTACAGACATAAACTTCAGAACATATTTATTTTAAGCTCTGCGTGTTAAGAACCTGAACGTGTGAGTAATTCTTCTCCTGAGTGATTCAAACATTTAGAGATGTGTGTCCCAGCATGTCGACTCGCTGCCATATTGAGCTTCACTCATGACGAACCTGACAAGCTGCAGATCAGAAAGCACATATGGAGCAGGTGACTGAAGTTATGTAAATGTTTGAGTCTCA